>NW_006400195.1:160180-177824 GCF_000299155.1 Elephantulus edwardii | reverse complement strand
TCCACTCTCTTCCTGCGTGCATGGTTTCTACTAAGAAATCGGCACTTAATTTTATCTGTTCTCTTTTGTAGGTTACTACTCTTTGTTTCTCTCTCGCTGCTTTCAGGATTCTCTCCTTATCTTTGGTTCTGGCAAATTTAACTATGATATGCCTTGGTGTTTTTCTTTTGGGATCTAGTCTATATGGTGTTCGCTCAGCTTCTTGAAGATATAGTCTCTTCTTCTTCATTATGCCTGGAAAGTTTTCCTCTAGTAATTCTTCCACAAGTTTTTCAGTGTCTTTACTTGCTTCTGCCTGTTCTGGGATTCCAATGATGCACATGTTGTTTCTCTTGATGGTGTCCCACATTATTCTTAGGTTTTCTTCTTTTTCCTTCCTTTTCGATTCTGCTTTTTGCTCTAGCAGATCAGTGATGACAATTCTATCTTCTATTTCACTGGTTCTGTGTTCTGTATCTTCAATTCTACTTATGTGCCTTTCCATCATGTTGACAGCATATGAAACATTGGACCTCATATTTTGGATCGTGGTTTCTTGTTTTTCCAGTGCCTCTAGTGCCTCAATTGTTTTATCTACGTTATTCTGGGTTGGTTTTTTTTTTAGCTCCTCCTGGTTTTTGTTTGTAGTATCCTGTAGTTCTCTGAGTTTGTCGTTTATCCATTGAAAATATTCAATCATTGTTCTTTTAAATTCTGTGTCAGAAAGTTCCATCAGACTTTCAGGCTTTAGGAAATCCATTGCTACTGTGTCACCCTTTGGTGCTAACATCTTGTTTTGTGTTTGTGTAGTGTGTAGGGTAGCTTGTTTTCTTCAGGATATTGATATAGTCTTGATTTGAAGACAATTTCTCTGAATTTCTGACTCAACAAAAAGGTCAATTCAGAGCCTGTGAGAGCAGCCTTTTGTAGATAAGTCAGATCCAGGTGCTCTGGATTAAAGACAAGTTGGTTGACTGGTTGTGTAGGCATAGGGAGCCAAATGGGGTGGGGCAGGCAAGGGGGTGAAATATAATCACCAGGGTGGGTCAACCACTTGAGGGACCTCATTCAGACCTTAGCTGCCCAGGTGTGCTAATGATTGAGGTCCCTGATCAAATTCCAGCTGTCCGTCTCCCACTGAGCAGTTCTCACTCAGTGACCCTTACCCAGGGGCACTACCCAGTGGCCCCTGTCTGAGCAGGGTCCTGGGTCTAGCAGAACCAGTGAAGACTCAGTCAAATTTCTGTAAAGCAGTACAGGTTTAAGATCCTGTGGTTCCTAAAACTATTTGTATCAATAAAAGTTCTTATTAGAATTCCTATTGTCCATGTCACACAACAGATCCACTGGGTCTTAGTGGGGCTTAAGAGAATTCAGCCAATTTCCCCACTAAGCTTTCCCCTTTCAAATGAGTCTAGCAGCTTCTGGCTTTTACTGATCTGAAGTGTGCACTGAAATGTGGACCAGAGTGCAACCCAGGCTGTGTGTTTGTATAGTTCTGAATCTAATAAAAAATTTTTATTAAAATTCCTACTGTCCACATCGCACAACAGACCCATTGAGTCTTATTGGGGCTTTAGAATATTCAGCCAATTCCTTCCACCAAGTTTACCCCTTTCAGATGGGTTCCTCAGAAGCACAGCTAGCAGTTTCTGGCTTTGGCCGATCCAAAGTGTGGACCAAAATGCGGCCCAGAATGCAACTGAGCCTATGTGCTCATATAATTTTAAGTCTAATCCAACAAAAGTTCTGATTCAAATTCCTACTGTCCACATCACTCAGCAGACCCACTGAGTCTTAGTGGGGCCTAAGATAATTAAGCCAATTTCCCCACTAAGTTTTCTCCTTTCAAATGGGTCCCATAGAAGCTCATCTAGTGGCTTCCAGTTTTTGCCGAGTCCGTGGAACCAAGGCTGTGTTGTTACAGTTCCAATACTAAAAGTTTCAACAAATGTTATGATTAAATTCCTATTGTCCACATCACACAACAGACCCGCCAGGTTTTAGTGGGGCTTAAGATAATTCAGCCAATTTCCCCACTAACCTTTTCCCTTTCAGGTGAGTCCCAAAGCAGCTCAGCTAGCGGGTTGCAGCTTTTGCCAGGTCTGCGATGGGACGGCAGCATGGCAGGGCATTAAGTTTTATATAGCTTCTAAAATAATGTGTTAGCCAAAGTTCTGATTCAAATTCCTACTGTTCACTTCACGCTGTGATGGCCAGTCTCTATGGAGCATGAATTATTCTCTAGTGTCCCATCTCTATGCAGCTTGCTATCCCTCTGGCTCTTCACACTGTACTCTACACCACCACCATCTTCCAAACCACAACTATTCATTCTTAAATCCACTGCAATCTGACTTCTAGTTTTAATTAAGTTCATTTTACCAATTTAGAAAAAGATCCCAGTGTATATATGTTGATTGTTGCTGTGAAGTTGCTATGACTAATGATGACCTCATGTGTGCAGAATGGAATTGCTCTATTAGGTTTTTAATCTGAAAGCTTTCAGAAATGGATCACCAGGTCTATCTTCCAAGGCACCAGCCTGGGTGGGTTTGAGCCCATCCCTCACCTAGCTGTTTATATCATCTTATTTGAGCCCAAAGGCACATGGTTTGAATTCACCAGCTGTCCCATGGAAGAATCATGATCAATCTCCTCCCATGTGATTTACAGCCTCTGAAAATCAACTAAAGGGTCCACTATGAGTCAATTCTGACTAGATAGTACACAAAAACAAATATTGTGGTCCTTATAGTGATGACAGAGGATTGAAGCTCTCAACTATTTCATTTTCCTTGGATCAACAATCAATACCCTTGGTATCAACAGTCAGGAAATCATGAGACATATTGCATTGGACAAGTCCACTGTAAGGAACCTCTCCAGGATGCTGAAGAGCAGGGATGTTAATTTGAAGACTAAGTTGTGCCTAGTTCAGGCCATGGTTTTCTCAATCACCTGCTGTGCATCAGAGAGCTGGATGACAGAATAATTGATGCTTTTGAGTTGAGGTGCTAGAGAAGAGTACTGAATATTGGACTGCCAAGAGAACAAACAGATATATTTTGGAGAGGGTGCAGCCAGAGTGCTCCTTGGAGGCAAAGAGGGTGAAGCTCTGTCTTTTATACTTTGTATATGTAGCTAGATGAGGATATTCATTGGAGAGAGACATCATATTTAGAAAAGTAAGGGGTCAGTAAAGGAAAGAAAGACTGCTAATGAGATAGATTGACACGGTGACTTCAGCAATGGGCTTGAGTGTTTCAGAGATGCTGAGAATGGCATATGATAGGCCACGTTCAGCATGGCTGTTCATATGGTCTCTATTAGACATCTTGACAGAACCTAATAACAACAATAACAACATAGTGACCAGTACCATTAACAAAGGAAGCACTAACAGCTGAGAAAACACAAAGTTAAAGGTGATCAATCCTCTTTTTTTTTCTAATGCACAGTAACCATTTGAATTTTTAAAAAGCACTTATAGTGTGAGTCTGATAGTACAAAAAATCTATTGTGTGGTTTCCAGCCTCATTTCTCTTTCTAAGACCTATTTTTAAAATTAATTTCAATGAACATCTACAGAGATTTTGGAATTCCATTCATTCATTGTTGCACCTTTCTTCCTGCCCACCCCACCCCCACCCCCAGTTTGCTCCTCTCCTTGAAATGCAAAAGAAAAATTCCTTCACTGGTACACAATCTCCCCGCACACCCTCACACCTACCCCCACACCGAGTATACTCCACTCTGGAACCCTCATTCCTGACTCTTATGATAATCATAATGCCCTAAAATATATTACTTTTAAACTATTCTCTCCCTCATCAGCTTCAATGTAGTAAACATAATTTATCCAGTTTTTCTCAGTCTTACCCCCACCCGAATGTCAGCCTCATTCTACAACAGTGACACCATACAGTACTTGTCCTTTTGTGACTGAGATATTTCACTCAGCACAATGTCCTCCTGGCTCACCCATTTTGAATAATATTGCATGAGTTCCTTGCTTTTCAATGCAGCATAGTATTCCATTGTGTGGATATACCACAGCTTCTCTATCCATTCATTTGTTGATGGGCACTTGGGTTGTTTCCAACTCGAGTTATTGTGAACAAAGCCCCGATAAACATGCGTGGCGTATATCTGCTTGGATGTCGGTTATGGTCTCTTTACAGTATATTCCCAGGAGTGGAATTGCTGGGTCAAATGGCATCTCTATTTGCAACTTTTTGAGAAAGTGCCACAATGCTTTCCACAGTGGTTGCACCATTTTACACTCCCACCAACAGTGAATAAGGGTTCCAGTCTCTCCACAACCTCGCCAGCATTTGTTCTTGTTGTTCTGTTAAATTTTTCTATTTTTACTGGAGTGAGATGATACCTCATAGTTGTCTTGATTTGCATCTCTCTCAGAGCTACGGATTTTGAACATTTCTTCATGTGCTTGTTGGCCATGTGAATGTCTTCTTTGATGAAGTGTCTGTTCATATCCTGTGCCCATTTTTCAATTGGATTATTTACCTTTACCTTATTGTGGTGCTCAAGTATTTTATAAATCCCTTATCTGACATGTCATTACCAAACACTTTTTCCCAGTCTGTGGCTTCCCTTTTTACCCTGTTGGAAAAGTTTTTGGATGTGCATAGGGGTTTGATTCTTAGAAGGTCCCATTCATCTATTTTATCTTCTCCTGGTTGTAATTTTTTCAGGCTACTTGGAAGACTGTTTATGTTGTGGATTAGGACTACTAGAGTTCTTCCAAGCTTTTCTTTATTGAAGTTTATAGTCCTTGGTTTTAAGTCCTAGGTCCATGATCCACCTTGAGTTGGTTTTTGTATATGGAGTGAGGTGGGGCTCTTGTTTAATTCTTCTACAGATAGTTTTCCAATTTTGCCAACACCATTTGTTAAAAAGGCTGTAATTTCCCCACCTAATTTATTTCATCTCCTTGTCAAAAATCAGTTGACCATAAATAGATGGGCTGATTTCTGAGTTCTCAATTCTATTCCATTGATCTATGTGTCTGTCATTATACCAGTGCCATGCTGTCTTAACTACCACGGCAGTGTAGTAGGATTTGAAATCAGGGAGAGAGATGCCTCCTACCTTTTTCCTATTTTTGATCAATCCTCTTGAGGTTGAATTTTGGGTCAGGATCCCTGGAAGCAGAGCCTGAGACAGCACGTTATTGAGGGAAGGTTCTCAGGAGAAATGTGTAGTAAGGGAAGTATGCTAGGGCAAAAGAAAGAGCCAAACAAGGATGTGGCCTCAAATGAACTAGACTTAACATGATACAAATCAGATTCTGGAGCATAAAATTCTCATTGCAGAGACAGGGCAAAGAGGCCAGGCTTTGTACCCCTACGGTACTCACTCATTGGCTCTCTGATTTACCTAAAAGCAATCCTTCTGAGAAGGTCACAAACATAAGCCCTCAACTGTAGTATCCACAGCAGCTTGGGGCTTAGGTGTCCTACTGGCCAAGTGGAGCTAGGCAGGGCCCCAGTAACATCTAATAAGGTTATAAAATGTTGTTGTTGTGTTCCATTGAGTCAAAACTAACCCATAGCTGATCCTCTAGCAGCTTTTCAGAGGCAGGTGGATTTAAACCTCATGCTTTTGAGATTGTAGCACAGCTTCTTGGCACTAGGCCTCCTGAGCTCCCTAGAAAATGGGGTCAGGAAAATGATCACTTTAGGAAGTCTAATGTCTGAACACCCTTCCTGTCCAGGGATAAATACCAAGACCGATGGAAAATAAGACTCTACTTTCTATTATGTTCCACATGTTCAAGACCAGCTTCTCCATCTTTCCTACTATATTACTAGGCATTCTTCTAATATTTGTTTTTTCTTCTCTAACTCCTCAGAGTAAAAATTTTTGGTTCACTCACCTAAAGTATGGAAATTAGTAGGCCAGAAGTAATTAGAGCCCTCAAAAGATGAGAGGACATTGGGCAGCACAAAGAAAGAAGAGATGTCAAGTATATTTAGTGAGTTAAGTAAGAACCAGAAGAGTATGGTGACGCTAACGTTCACTACTAACTGAGGTCAGGGGAAGATGTAGCAAATTTAGCAAGGGCCTAGGAAAAGACAATGCATTTAGTTGTGAAGATACCAGTACTGATATCAATAATGTAGTTTTAGTAATGACCTTTGGGAGAAGAGTTTCTACAGAGTTCCTTAAAGACAAAAACTATCTTTCCTGTGGTGTAAAGTAAAACCAGGACCTCTCTCCTGTCCACTAAGTGATGTCATCTTCTATCAACTATATCTTTTTTGTATTCCTGTATTTGTCTCCACTTCCCATCAACTGTCTCCTCCTCAGCAAATAATTACAGCTGAAAAACTCTATTCTCGCTTCTCCTCTTGTACAACACTCATTTATCCTATAATATCACCTCCAAGGTAGATGTTTCCTAACTCCTGGGGTAAGAATCAGACTTTTGACAGCCTGAAGCTGCATCACTCCTGGCTCTTTTCTACCAGTTTCAACAGGTGAATTTATCTGGTCTTCCAGACCAGCACAGTCTCACCAACAGCCTGTAGTCAAAAAACTTCCCCCATCACCCTCTGCTCTGCTTTGGGATTGGACAGGTGCCCTGCACCTTGCACAACCTCACTCTTACACCTGGCTATATTCTGGGAGCCAGCTGCCATCCACACAATAAAATTAACTGGCATCATTTTTATTAGAACCTCCAACACCATTGCTCACAATCCAGGAAAACATCACTCTCCATGTGGACATCATGCTGTGTTGCCAGCTGTGTGCCTTAACTGGAAGGCCCCAGCAACTAACATCCACAAGAATGCAACCTTGGAGCAGAGCAGAGATAAAGTCCTCCCTTCAAGCCATCAGAGAGAGTGATGAAGAAAGTTGGGGAACCTGGATGGACCACACCACAGACCAAGGAGGTCAATAGACTTTAAGAGAGAGGGTTGCAATCAGACGACATCAATAGCCTTCCATCCCAGAGAACTTAACTGTGGCATCATAGAGGAAGGAACAGAAACAATTGCCCCCCTCCTCTACTCCAAGATTCAGGAAATATTGCCAAACGACCAGAGAAGAAAGACCACAGTCAGGGTGAGTTGGCTTCCCCCTCCATTCGAGAGTAGTGGGCTCCCCAACTGAAACAAGTCCTTCTGTGAGCCCAGGGACTTGAGAGAAATTCAGCAGGGTGAGAGGCCCCTCACTCTTCTGGAGCAGTTAGCTCCCCAGTCAATGTAAATAGACAAAGGACCTGTTAGATACCAGATAAGAGAAAACCTTATCACAGTAATGATACTGAAGAAACAGACTATATCACAGTCTACACAAAACCAAAACAAAATTTCACCCCATAAAAACGATCAAAAAACGATGGATTTTCTGAAGCCAGAAATTCTGATGGAACTCTCTGAACCAGAATTCAAAAGAACAATGATTGAATATTTTCAATGGGTGACAGGACGAATTACAGAATTCTACAAGCGAAAGACAAGAGAAACTTGAGAAAACAATTCAAGACAATGCAGATAAAACAAATGGGGTATTAGAAACCCTAGAAAAACAAGAGATCACAATCTAGAATACTAAGACCAGTGCCTTAGATGTTGTCAACATGCTGGAGGGACAGATGAGCACAATTGAAGAGATGGAACTTGGAATAATCGAAACAAAAGAGAGAGCTCTCCGCACTGATCTGCTAGAGCAAAAAGAACATTCAAAAAGGAAGAAAAGTGAAGAAAGCCTAAGAATAATATGGGACATCATAAAAAAGCAAAATATGCACATATTGATCCCAGAAGAAGAAGAAACAAGAAAAGATATTGAGAAAGTTGTGGAAGAGTTACTTGAAGAAAACTTTCCAAGAATAATGAAGAATGAGAGAATATAAATACAAGAAGCTGAGTAAAATCCATACAGAATAGACCCCAGACGAAAAACACCAAGGCATATCATAGTAAAATTCACCAGAATGAAAGACAAGGAGTGAATTCTGAAAGCATCTAGGGGAAAATAAAGAGTACTTATAAAGGAGAGAAAATAAGGTTAAGTGCCAATTTCTCAGCAGAAACCATGCAAGCAAGAAGGCAGTAGAAGGACATATATAAAACACTCAATGAACACAACTATCAAGCAAGAATATTGTTCCCAGCAAAACTGTCCATCAAATATGAAGGAGAACTCAAGATATTCTCAGAAAAGCAGAACCTAGGAGAGTTTGTAAAGACAAGACCAGTGTTGCAGGAAATATTGAAAGAAGTACTTCTCACAGAGATACCACAGAAAGGAAGCTGGATTAAAGTAATCAGCAACACAACCAAAAAAAATTCCTCAACAAAATGGGACCAATAAAACCTTGTCTCTCAATAACTACATTGAATGGGAATGGTTTAAACACACCAGTAAAGAGGAGTAGCAGATTAAATAAAAACAAAAACCCATCAATATGCTGTCTAGAAGAGATACGCTTAAAAAGTGAAGATAAAGACAGGCTAAAAATCAAAGGGTGGGAAAAAATATACTAAGAAAATGGTGACCAGAAAAAAGCGGAAGTAGCAATATTAAACTGATAAAATATATTTCAGTGTAAAAACTATCACAAAGGACAAGAAAGGGCACTATAGAATACTTAAAGTGTCAATAAAACAAGAGGACATACTATAATTAACATAGATGCACAAAATTATAGACCTAAACACACACACACACACACACACACACACACACAGCAAATTGTAACAGATCTAAAAAAAAAAAACAGAAATAGATACCACCACTATAGTAGTAGATTTCAATGCACCACTTTCAAGGAATTATAGGACTACCAGAAAGAAACTCAACAAAGATGCTGAAGAATGAAATGACACAATGAACCAACTTGATCTTATCAATATATACAGACTAATGCTCCCCCAAAAAGATGAGTATACATTCTTTTCCAGTGCACATGGAACATTCTCCAAACTTGATCATATTTTATGTTACAAAGCCAGTCTCAATAAATTAAAAAACATAGAAATAATGCAAAAATTTTCTTAGGCCATAGTGCTGCAAAATTAGAAATCAACACCAAAAAGGACAAAAGAGGAAAGGAAAAAAAATATCACAAACCCATACACCTGGAAGCTGAATAATTTCCTGCTTGGACATGAATCAGTAATAGAAGATATTTAAAAGTTTCTTGAAACAAATGAAAATGAAAGCACAGCCAAAATCTCTAGGATATAGCAGTACTTAGAAGTCAATTCATAGCAATAAGCAAACACATCAAAAATTATAAATTATTAAACTCAACATCCCCAGTAAAAAAGGACAGTAAAATCCCAACAACATCTAAAATAAATGAAATTATAAAAATTAGGTAAGAAATAAATGCAATAAAGAACAGAAAAACAACTGAAACTGTTAACAAGATCAGGAGTTGATTCTTCAAAAAGGTCAGTAAAATTGACAAACCACTAACAAAGCTAACAAAGGAAAAGAAAGAAAAGATGCAGATAACCCAAATAAGAGATGAAAGGGGCAATGTCACAACTGAACCAACTGAAATAAAAAAATGTTAACAATGGAATATTATGGAAAAACTAGACTCAAACAAACATGATAACCTAGAGGAAATGGACAAATACTTAGAAACTCATAACCTACCCAAACTGACACATGGAAGCAGAACACCTAAAGAGACCCATTACAAAAGAAGAAATTGAACAGATCATAAAACAACTACCAACTTAATTAAAAAGCCCTGGACCAGATGGTTTTACTAGTGAATTTTATCAGAGAAGAGCTGTCACCAATTGTACATTAAGTATTTCAGAAAATAGAAAAAGGTAGAATATTCCCAGACTCAGTCTATGAAGTAAATATATCCCTAATACCAAAATCTACTGAAAGCAGAGAATACCAGAAGAATGTCTATCTGTGTTTCATTGATTATGCAAAGGCATTTGACTGCATGCATCATAACAAACTGTGGCTGACTCTGAGAAGAATGGGAATCCCAGAACATTTAATCGTGCTAATGCACGATTACTTGGACCAAGAGGCAGTCGTCAGAACAGAGCAGGGCAACACTGCATGGTTCAAAATTGGGAAGGGGGTATGCCAGGGATGTGTCCTGTCTCCATATGTTTTCAACCTGTATGCAGAGCAGATTATCTGAGAGGCTGAGCTCTATGAGGAGAAGTGTGGCGTTAGGATTGGTGGATGATCTAGCAACAATCTGTATTATGCAGATGACACAACCCTGCTTGCTGAAACTGAGGAGGACTTCATGCGCTTACTGCAGAGGGTCAAGGACTAGAGCTTTCAATATGGACTGAGGCTCAATGTCAAGAAGACAAAAATTCTCACCACTGGACCAATCGGTAGCATCAGGATGGATGGTGAAGAGATTGAGATTGTTCACAGCTTCACTTTGCTTGGCTCCACGGTCAACACTCTTGGCACCAGTAGCCAGAAAATAAAAAAAAAAACACGTATTACTATGGGAAAGTCTGTGGTTAGGGACCTCTCTAAAGTACTCAAGAGCAACGGTGTCTCTCTGGAGACTAAGGTGTGCCTGATACAGGCCATGGTTTTTGCAATCACTTGTTATGCATCAGAGAGTTGGACAATGACTGGGGAGGATAGAAGGAGAATTGACGCCTTTGAGCTGTGGTGCTGGAGAAGAGTACTGAATGTACCATGGACTGCCAAGTAAACAAATAAATTCATCCTAGAGAGGGTTAAACCAGGCTGCTCCTTTGAGGCAAGGATTCTGGGGCTTCGCCTGACATACTTTGGACATGTTGTAAGGAGAGACAGGTCTTTGGAGAGGGACATCATGCTGGGCAGAGTGGAGGGACAGCGCAGGAGGGGAAGACCCTCTATGAGGTGGATTGATTCAGTGACTGGGTTAATCGGGATGGGTACGTCAGAGGCAATGAGATTGGCACAGGATAGAGCAGGGTTTAGGGCTGTTGTACATAGGGTCGCTATGAGTCGCAAATGACTCGACGGCACATAACAACAACAACAACAAACAACAATACCAAAATCAGGTAAAGACATCACCATAATAGAAAACTATAGTCCAATATCTCTCATGAACATAGATACAAAAATCTTCAATAAAATTCTGGCAGTGCATCAACAGATGTAAATCCAACAGTTGTTGTTGTTATGTGTTGTCAAGTTGCCTGTGACTCATAGTGACCCTATGTACAACAGCCCTAAACCCTGCCCTATCCTGTGCCAATCTCACCATCTCCAACACACCTACCCCCATTACCCCAGTGACTGAAACAATCCATCTCATCGAGGGTCTTCCTCTCCTTCGCTGTCCCTCCACCCTCCCAAGCATGACTTCCCTCTCCAAGGACTGATCCCTCCTTGCAACATGTCCAAAGCATGTCAGATGAAGCTTCAGAATCCTTGATTCCAAGAAGCAGCCCGGCTTCATCCTCTCCAGGACAAACCTGTTCGTTTTCTTAGCAGCCCATGATACTCTTCTCTAACACCACAGCTCAAAGGCATCAACTCTCCTTCTATCATCCCTAGTCATTGTCCAGCTCTTTGATGCATAGCAAGTGACTGCAACCACCATGGCATGTATCAGGCACACCTTCGTCTCCAGACTGACATTGTTGTACTTTAGTACTTTAGAGAGGTCTTTAACTGCATACTTTCCCTTTGCAATATGTCTTATAATTTCCTGGCTGCTGGTGCCAAGAGTGTTGACTCTGGAGCCAAGCAAACCAAAACTGTGAACAATCTCAATATCTTCACTATCCATTATGATGCTGCCAATCGGCCCAGTGCTGAGAATCTTTGTTTTCTTGATATTGAGCCTCAAACCATACTGAAGACTGCAGTCCCTGACCTTCCACAGCAAGTGCTTCAGGTCCTCCTCAGTTTCAGCAAGCAGAGTTGTGTCATCTGCATAATGCAGATTGTTGATGATTCTTCCCCCAATCCTGATGCCACATTTCTCCTTATAGAGCCCAGAGTACATCAGAAAAATAGTTCATCATGATCAAGTAGGATTCATAACAATTATGCAAGGGTAGTTCAATGTAAGAAAAGCAATATAATTAATCACATTAACAATGCAAAGAATAATAACCACATGATCCTATCAAGTGATGCAGAAAAGGCTTTTGACAAAACCCAACACCCCTTCCTTCAACAAAATAGGAATAGAGGGGAATTTCCCTCAAAATAATGAAAAGCAGATTAGGACATTCAAGAGCCAACATTATTCTCAATGGAGAGAGATTGAAATCATTCCCTTTGAGAACAGGAACTAGGCAAGGATGCCCACTAACACTTCTCCTATTCATTATTTTATTGGCAGTATCAGCGACAGCAATAAGATAAGACAAGGAAATAATAGCTATCCAAATTTGCAAAGAGGAGGTAAAACTATCTCTATATACAGATGGCATGGTAGTATATTTGAAAATCCTAAAGATTCAGTGAGGAAACAATTGGACATAGTTTACCAATTCAGCAAAGTAGCAGAGTACAAGGTCAACATATAAAAATCAGTTGATTTTCTCTACAGTAATAAATTTAGCTAGAGACATAAAAGACCAACACAAAGAAAAGTACAAAACATTACTACAAGAAACACAAAGAGATCTGGAGAAGAGGGAAAAACATGCTCATGCATAGGAAGACTCAATTGTGAAAATGACAATTCTACCAAAGTCAATCTACAAGTTCAATGCAATTTCAATAAAGATACCAATTACATTCTTCAACAAGATGGAAAAGGCAATTTCCAACGTTATTTGGAATGGAAAGAGACCCTGAATAAGTAAAACACTGTTGTTGTTGTTGTTAAGTGTCGTCGAGTCACAGCAGACTCATAACACATCGCAACCCTATGAAGGAGAGTCCTTGGCGCTTGGGTGCCTTTCATCCTCTCTCCAGGTTCATAGGGTTTCCGGAGGCAAGCTATTATGGAAGTGGATGCCACTCCTCCTTCCACCCTTGTTTAATCGGGGAGCTCCACCCCACTCTCAGTCCGCATTGGGTAGCCAACCATTAATGCATTTGACACATCCATGTCACAGTGTTCAGCCTCACAGAAACCACAAGTGACCACAGGACACCAGGGCTATACGACCTAGAGGAATGTCTGAATGCTGCTACCTTCAAGCCAAGGCCAAGCGTGGCTTCCCTGGCTCCTGGAGGCAGAGTCGCCTTTCTCCAGAGACCGCCACAACACAACACAACACAACACAACTCCCACGTACACAGCAAGCAAAACACTATTGGAAAAAAAAAAGAAAAACCAACAAAAACAAAGTAGGTAGCATCACACTTCCTGATCTCAAATTCTATTACACAGCTGTGGTGGTCAAAACAGCATAATACTGGTACAGGAAGACACATAGATCAAGGAAATAGAATTGAGAACCTAGAAATCAGCTCATCTACCTATGGTCAACTGATTTTTGACAAGGAGACAGAATTAGTTAAGTGGAGAAAGGACAGTCTTTTTAACAAATGTGTTGGCATAATTGGAAAACCATCTGCAGAAGGGAGCTCTGGTGGCTTAGTGGCAAGAAGTTACACTGCAACCCCAGAGGTATGTGATTCGAATCCAACAGATGCTCTGCTGGCGAAGGAGGGGCAATCTCCTCCTGTACCAGTCAGATCCGATTTGACAGTACATGCATACAAAATAATAAAATAATTTAAAAAAAACCATCTGCAGAAAACTTAAACAAGACCCATACCTCACACTTTATAAAAGAAAACAACAAAAAAAACCCCAAAAAACCCAACAACTCAAGGTGGATCAGAGACCTAGAAGTAAAACCAAAGCTATCATCAGAGAAAAGCTAGGAAGAACTATAGAATTCCTAATCCACAGCATGAATGGAATCTTCTTAGAATCAAAGTCCTATGAGTATCAAAAAACCTCTCCAACAAGGTAAGAAGGAAACCCACAGACTTAAGAAAATATATTTGGCAAGGACATATCTGATAAGGGACTTATATCTAAAATTTATAGAATACAACAGAATCTCAACAAAAAAAATGTAAACAATCCAGTCACAAAATAGACGCAGGATATGAAAAGACAGATACTTCACTAAGGAGGACATTCAGATGTCAAACAATGAAGAAATGTTAAAAATCCCTAGCTCTAAGAGAGAGGCAGTGGAATCCACTTCCTAAATATCATACTTCCAGAAACTCTATGAACTTTGATAAACATCGATTGTTGTATGAGTTGTGCTCAATTCAAAGTCAAACAACATGAGAGATGCAAATCAAAACAACAAAGAGATACCATCTCACCACAGCAACAATAGCAAAGTTCAATGGAGCAGCAAACAACAAATGCTAATGTAGTTGTGGAGATATTGGAACCCTTATTCACTGCTAGTGGTGATGTAAAATGGTGTAACTACTATGGAAGGCAGACTAGCACTTTCCCAGAAATTTGGAAATAGAAATACCATTTGACCCAGCAATTCCACTGCTAGGAATATACCCTAAGCACACCAGAGCCACACACAAGTCAAACAGATGTATGCACATACATGTTTATTGCAGCATTATTCACAATAGCAAAGAGATGGAAGCAACCCAAGTTCCCATCAATAAATGAATGGATAGGAAAACTATGGTATATCTACACAATGGTATACTAAGCAGAACTGAAAAACAATGAAACAGTAAAACATTACACAAAATGGCAGAGCCTTCAGGAAATTATGGTAAGTGAAATATCTCAGTCACTGTTGTAAAATAGGACAAGGGAAACTTGGAGAGGGAAGGGGAAGGGATAGACTGATAATGAACATTGGAACAGATGAGGGGAAGAATTATTTGAAAGGAATATATATATGTATGAAAACAGTCTAGAACAAGGGGTGCATTGTGGGGTGGGCTAGGGAACGGGGAGGGAAGGGGGTAGAAATTGCGCGACAATGAATTAAAAAAATACTTTCTTTGTTTTCTAACTTACACAGTACTTAGTGTTGACATCTTTTAGTACTTCCTAGAATAAATTGGAGGTATAGATTTGTGTATATGGTTTATTTGTTTTGAGTGTTGTGGTTGGGTTTTTTTGTTTGTTTTTTTACCAGACTCTGACCAACTCTAGAGTGGGAGCTATGCTCTTCGTCATCTTCTGTTCCTAGAACCAAGCATAGCACATTATCTGACATATTTTCTTGAAGAAATGAGTCCGGATGAAAAAAAAAATCCAAAGGATGCAGGAATGCACAATTACTGCTGGGCTACATTCCCAAGATGTTTTAATTTCAGTCCATGTCTTTATTTATAGTTCTACAGTACTTCCTCACTCACACTTTTAATTCATAGATGAATTTAGCCTTTAGAAGAAAAGAATATGCTCATAGAATCTTCTCACAAGGAAAAAATAGATGACATTTTCTTGTTGCATACAGCATGGTTAATATTGTGTACAGTAAATTGTAAGCCAGAAGTAGCATTACATGAGATAAACTTTGAAATATAGTTAAAATGGAAAGTGTCTCCTCTTGCAAGGCAGTAGCTTTGCATGTTAATGAAATTTAAATGCCTCACAGCAAGAAAAATGATTGGAATAGATTGCAATAACTTAAAAATGAATACACTTTAAACAGTCTCTGTGATGAATATAAGATTATGAAGAATTAGTCAAAAAAGCCAGTCAGGCCTTGTTCCACTCTGATGCTCTGAGAAACGAGATGGCTGATGGCCCTCAATTAACAAAGGCACAATGAGGGACAAGCCCAACTGAAGGAAGACACAAAGGAAGTGGACACGTTGACTTACAGGCTGAAATAACACAAAAGCATTTTAGTCTTGAAGGTAACAATTGCAGTTCTTGTGATTATGAATGCTAGAGATGTGCATATATTAAAAAGAATCGAACCATTCTAGAATCATTCCTGGAAGGGATAGAAAAGAAAAGGAAAAGACAAATGGCTACATAAAGACAGGTAAAAAATTTAAAATATTTGTTAAAGTAACTAGAACAAATAATAAGAATGTTCACACATTGTAAAGAGTGTAACCAGTGCCACTGGGAAAAAAGAATGTGTGCAGACATTGTCAAATGGGAACATAAACTGTAAACCTTCACCAATAACACAATAGAAAATTCTTTTTTAAAAGTCAACCACAGGCCTCTCTTTCTCTTCTCCGTCTTCCCTATGCCCCCACAGCCACAGCTATAAAGGTAGAGCTGTACAGTTTCAGCGGGTACAAGATTTACCCCTGCACTCTGCAAGACAGATGGGAAGGTGTTCCAGTTTCTTAATGCAAAATGCAAGTTGGCGTTCCTTTCCAAAGAGAACCCACCGAAAACAAATTGGACTGTCCTCTATAGAAGAAAACACAAAAAGGGCCAATCAGAACAAATAAAAAAGAAAAGAACTTGTCATGCAGTTAAATTCCAGAGTGCCATCACTGGTGCATCTCTTGCTGACAAAATAGCCAAGAGGAATCACAAGCCTAAAGTTAGAAAGGCCTAACACAGTCCTAAAGTCTATCAGGGCTGCTCAGGTTAAACAATATCTATCTAAAAAGACCACAATGGCAGCTATGAAGGCACTTAAACACTTAAACAAAGCACTTCAATTAAAAAAAAAATGTGAAGCCTGTCAAAGTTTCTGCTCCCTGAGTTAGTGGAAAACGCTAAGTTGGTAGATGAGACTTAAATAAAGATTCAACTAGAAACAACCCCCGCCAAAAAAAAAAATCAGTCACTGTAAAGGAGCTCTGGTGGCATGGTTTGCAGTATGTTATGCAAACAAAAAAATTAGTCACTGGAGAGAAATACTAGGAAACTCTGATGGCCTAGTAGGTAAAGACTTGCACTACCAACCCATTGACATAGGGTTCAGATTTGCCAGCTTCTCCGTGGGAGAATGATGGGCAATTTCCTCCTGTGTGAACTTGCTGGAAATGAGAGAGAGACTAGGTAAGGAGCAGTATCCAGGCTTCATGGAAAATCACTATGAAATAAGTTGGCACACATTTTAGAGAAATTGTTGTTGTTAGGGGCCATTAAATTGAGTACAGCTCATAGGGACCCTATGAGCAATAGATCTGAACCCTGTTCTACCCTGTGCCATCCTCACAATCTCTGAAAACCTCAAGCCCATTGCTGCAGCCACTGTGTCATCTTCCTCTCACTGTCAGCTCCACCTTTCCAAGAATGACGCCTTCTCCAAGGAATATTTTACAGTTTTCATTCCATATGGTTTCTGAAAAACTACTAAGTGTGAAAGCAGCCATAGAAATTATGTAACCAAACGGACATGGCTGTGGTCCAGGAGAATTTTATTTAGAAAAAACCCAGATTATGATTTACATTTGTCTTCTGGGTTTCCCACCTCCATTCTAGCAAGCAATCCAGTTTGTGATAAACACAAAATGAGAGACAGAGAGAGACAGTCAGAGAAGAGATAGCTAGACAAAGATAGAGAAGGCAGAGAGAGATCTATTAAAAAACTGTTATTGGCTTACAGAAAAGTGTTAGCATGTTTTATTCAGTACTTGAATGTGTATGACTGAGTGAGTTGTTTAAATCTAGGTTGTTGTTGTTGCTATGTGCCGTCGAGTCGCTTGCGACTCATAGCGACCCTATGTACAACAGCCCTAAACTCCTCTCTGTCCTGTGCCAATCACACTGTCTCTGACACTCCCA
>NW_006400195.1:156097-159717 GCF_000299155.1 Elephantulus edwardii | reverse complement strand
TCTTCACCATCCATCCTGATGCTGCCAATTGGTCCAGTGGTGAGAATCTTTGTCTTCTTGACATTGAGCCTCAATCCATATTGTAGGCTGCAGTCCTTAACACTCTGCAGCAGGCGCTTCAGGTCTTCAGTTTCAGCAAGCAGGGTTGTGTCATCTGCATAACACAATATCTAGGTACCTATGTTATTTTTCAGTTCCCCAAAGGATGCCAAACTGCAGACATGTTTGAGGACCAGAATTATGAAAGCAATCCTTCTCCAATATGTCTGTGCATGTTGATCATGTTAAAATGTAGATTCTAATCCAGTAAGGGAGCTCTGTTGGCTTAGTGGTGAGGAGTTGCACTGCCAACTCAAAGGCACGTGGTTCAAATCCACCAGGTGCTTGACAGAAGAAAGGCAATCTCCTGCCATGCGAATGACTGCCTCTGAAATCTCACTGGAGGAACAGCTATGAGTCAATTCTGAATCAAGTGTACACACCAATAACAATTCAATGATTGACAAACTGGTGAAGTTAATACTGCAACACACACACTGAGCAGCAAGGTGTTTACACTGGTTTTTAATCCCTGGGATGCTTTTGTCCTGCCCTCAGAAGATATACTTAAATAATTAGTATTAGATGTAGCCTGGGCATTGGGATTTTCAAGAGCTCAGAAAACGATTCTAATATGCAGCACAACTTCAGAACTTCTGTGCTGAAGTGAATGATTGTCTGCCAATTTTAGTCAATATATTGTCAGAGGCCCCTTTTGCCATTTCTCCCTTCTACCCATCCCTTTAGTTTCTGGCCCAAATATCCAGATAAAAGTGAAGATCAGGGTTAGCTTCTTTTCATTTTGCTCTTTTATTTCTTAGCAGTGACTGGTCATTCAGAATGAATGAGAGGAAGCTCAGGGAAAACACATAGGTAAGGAAAATCAAGAAGCCTTCTGGCATTAAAAGGGGTTGCAGTTTCAAATTAAGGTTCATTGAAACAGAATGGAAGTACTCACTAGGGAATGCTGTTACAAGAAACTCTTCCTTAGATTTGGGCCTGAGCTTTGAGCAGCAGACACAGCGGTTTATCTCCTGAGTCCTGGCAGTGTCTGATAACCAAAACAATCATCAGTTTTTGCCTTTTCAAGGAGCAGGGTGATTGTAGTTGGCCAAAAGGCAAGAGCGCCCTCCAGTGGTTCAATACAAAAATGCAACTATTTACTCCAAGATGTAAACAATGCAAAAAACCTTTGAAGATAATGGATAAATAGTTGATGGCTAACACATAAAACACTTTGTACTCATTCTTATTCTAAGTAATTTACATATATTAACTCAGTTAATCTTCTGACCCACCCAGTGGGATTGATGCTTTTATTACTCCTACTTTCCAGATAAGGCACAGAGAATTTAAAGATGGTCACTGAATGTTAAGCTGGAATTTGAACCTGGGAATCTCTGCTTTTAACTACCATTGTTGCTGTTGTTAGGTGTCATCGAGTCGAGCACGACTCATAGCGACCATATGAACAAAAGATCTGAACCCTATTCTGTCCTGCGCTATCCTCACACTTCCCGACACACAAGCAGCAGAAGTCACTGTGTCAATTTACCTGCTTGAAGGTCTTTCTCTCCTTCACTGACCCTCCATCCTTCCCAGCATCATGTCCTTCTCCAAGGCATAGCCCCTCCTAGCAACATATCCCAAGTATGTGAGGTGAAGCCTCATCATTCTTGCCTCTAAAGAGCGCTCCAGCTGCACCCTTTCCAAGACATAGCTGTTTGTTCGCTTGGCCGTCCATGGGATGTTCAGTGCCCTTCTCCAACACCACAGCTCAAAGACATCAATTCTTCTGTCGTCATTATTCATTGTCCAGCTCTCAGATGCATAGCTAATAGTCGGAAAGACTATGGCCTGAATCAGATGCACCTTAGTCCTCAAACTGACATCACTACTCCTCAATAATTGGGAAAGGTCTTTAAATGCAGATTTTCCCAGTGCACTGTTGTCTCCCTGTTTCCTGACTACTCATACCAAGTGTGTTAATTGTGGATCCAAGCAAGATCAAGCTGTTGACAGTTTCTATTTCCTCTCCATCCATCATGACACTGCCTATTGGTCCAGTGGTAAGAATCTTTCTTTTCTTGATATTGAGACACAATCCATACTGAAGGCTGAATTCCTTGATCTTCTGTAACAAGTTCTTCAAGTCCTCCTCACTTTCAGCAAGTAAGGTTGTGTCATCTGCATGACACAAGTTACTGATAAGTTTCCCTCCAGTCCTGATGCCACATTCCTCTTCATAAAGTCCAGCTTCTTGGATAATTTGCTCAGCACATAGATTGAACAGGTATATATAGAGAGCACAATCCCTTCCCAGTCCCAAACCATGCATTGCTCCCCTGCCCCATTCACACAACAGCCTTCTGTTCCAGGTATAGGCTCTGCATGAGTACAATCAAGTGCTCTGGGACTCCCGTTCTTTTCAATGTCAGCCACAACTTGTCATGATCCACACAGTCATATGCCTTTGCATAGTCAATCAATCAATCAATAAATGTGTCTTCCTCCCTCCACCTTTCTGAGCATGATGTCCTTCTCCAAGGACCAGTCCCTCCTGGCCATGTGCCCAAAGTAAGTGAGACAGAGCTTCAAAATACTAGCCTCCAAGAAGAAATTTGTTTTCATCTTCTCCAAGACAGACCTATTTGTTTTCTTGGTGGCCAATGTTCACCACTCTTCTCCAGCACCACAGCTCAAAGGCATCAATTCTTCTGTCATCCTTAGTCATCATCCAGCTCTCTGATGCATAGCAAGTAATTGTGAAGACCATGGCCTGGGTCAGGTACACCTTAGTTTCTAGACTGGCATCAGTGCTTCTCAGTACTCTAGGGAGGTCCCTGACTGCAAGGAAACACTGCATGGTTCAAGTCAGGAAAGGAGAGCATTGGGGTTGCATACTGTCTCCATATCTTTTCTGCTAATATACGGAAAGGATAATTCAAGAGGCTGGGCTTTATGAGGAGAAATGTGACATCAGGATTGGAGGAAGACTCATTAACAACCTGTGATATGCAGATAACACAACCTTGCTTGCTGAAACGGAGAAGGACCTGAAGAGCTTGCTATAGAAGGCCTGTAGTCTTCAATAGGAATTGAAGTTCAACATCAAGAAGACAAAGATTCTTGCCACTGCGCCAATTGGTAGCACCACGATAGATGGAGGAGGGATTAAATTTCTTAACAGTTTCAGCTTGCTTGGCTCCACAATCAACACTCTTGGCACTATCAGTGAAGAAATCAAAAGATTAATTGCAGTGCAAAATTGGGCTCTGCAGAGGGTCAAGGACTGCAGCCTTCAATATGGACTGAGGCTCAATGTCAAGAAGACAGACATTCTCACCACTGGACCAATCGGTAGCATCAGGATGGATGGTGAAGAGATTGAGACTGTTCACAGCTTCAATTTGTTCGGCTCCACAGTCAACACTCTTGGCACCAGTAGCCAGGAAATCAAAAAACGTATTGTGATGGGAAAGTCTGCGGTTAAGGACCTCTCTAAAGTACTCAAGAGCAACAGTGTCTCTCTGGAGACTAAGGTGCGCCTTATACAGGCCATGGTTTTTGCAATCACTTGT
>NW_006400195.1:141963-155012 GCF_000299155.1 Elephantulus edwardii | reverse complement strand
ACAGGAGGAGATTGTCCCTCCTTCCCGGCAGAGCATCTGGTGGATTCGAACCATGCGCTTCTGGGATTGTAGTTGCAGCTCCTTACCACTAGGCCACCAGAGCTCCCCTTAAACGGTGGTTAAATTTATAAAATACAATGTATGGGAATGATTGTATGAAACACAATGAGAATGAAAGAAAGGGTGAAACACAATGTATGCGAATTACGTGTGCAAACCTATATAAAAATGTCTTAAAAAGAGAATGTGGAGAAATATAGTAAAGATACAATATTTACTAAGAAATAAAAAGAGACAAGTATTTTATGGAAACGAAAAGTTCATCATCATAATTTTAAAGAACGTTTTGAAAAGTAATCTTTAGGAAACGTGGATGGCAATTACCATTTGGCAAAACTTGTTCATATTTTGCTAAACTGTTAAAAACAATATGCTGTATTGTTGTTTGGTGCCATTCAGTAGGCTTCAACTCATAGCACCCTATGCACAATGCAACAAAACAGTGTCCAGTCTTATGCTGTCCTCACAATCTGTGCTGTTCTTCAGACCGTTGTTGCAGCACTCTGTCAATTCATCTTGTTGAGAGTCTTCATTTTTGTTGCAGACCTTCTATTTTTCAAGCATGACATCCTTTTCTGGGCACTGGCTTCTCCTGACCTCTTATTGATAATAAAACCAAAGTATGTGAGACCAAATCTCATCATCCTTGCTTCTAAGGAACGTACTGGTTGCACTTCTTCCAAGACAGATTTGTTTGTTCTTTTGATAATCAGTGGTATACTCAGTGTTCTTCAGAAGCACCACAATTCAAAGACATCAATTTTGCTTCATTACTCCTCAAATATTTTTATTTTATTTTTTTAATATTTTATTCTATTCTTTTGTGTGTGTGTACCTTCAAATCAGATCTGACTGGTACAGGAGGAGATTGCCCCTCCTTATCCAGCAGAGCATCTTGTGGATTCAAACCGCGTACCTTCGGAATTGCAGTGCAGCTTCTTGCCACTAGGCCACCAAAGCACCCTGCTCCTCAAATATTTTTAGACTTTTACCTTTTTACCCTTAGTGTGCTACTGAAGAAACAAAATAGTTTTGGTGGGTTTTTTTTTTACTTGTTATTTACTTTTTTTTTTTACTTGTTATTTTTAACAAGTGGTTTGGTGCTTTTTCAAAACATTGGAAATAGAAATACCATTTGACCAAGTAATTCCACTACTGGGAATAGACCCTAAAGAAATCAGAGCCATGACTCAAACGAAAGGTATGCACACCCACGTTTATTGCTGTGTTATTCACAATAGTAAAGAGATAGAAGCTATGCAAGTGCTCATCAACATATGAATGGATAGAAATATTGTGGTACATTCACATAATGGAATATTATGCAACATTAAAAAACAATAAACTTGTATAATATTACACAACATGGGGGAGCCACAAAGACATTACACTGAGTGAAATATCTCAGTCACAAAAGGACAAATTCTGCACAACACCACTGTTATACAATAGGACTTACATGGGGGTAGGGAGGAAAACAGAAAAAGAGTAAGTAAATAATGAAGTAGATAATGAACACTGCATTCAAACAGGTAAGGTGAAGAACTCTCTGAAAGGAATATAATTGGGCAAAAGAAGAAATCCCATTGAGATTAAGAACACGCTAATTTGAGGGCACAGTTGGAATGGAAATGGGACAAGTCATATTGGAATGAGGTTTGTAGTCGTTGTGGGCCAGTGACTTCCTGGATATTATTCAGGTACTTGAAGTTGTTTCAATCCATAAACTATACCTTATTTTCCTATGGTGAGTGTATCTGGACAAATTATCTCAATACCATCTCTAGACTTATAATCCCTCTGTGTATATTTCTTTCCCAGACCCCCTTTTTGCTCTAGATTAATTTTATACTACCTGAAGGGCATCCACTCGAAGTCTAAGAGTAACCACAGATTTAATAAGGCAAGATTTTTCACCTCTCCAAACAAATAGCACCACCAGGTGCTCAAGTCCAAACCTCAAAACCTGAATTATTTTCCCCATTCCATATTCTCACTTTCAGTTCAAGAGTACATCCTGCTGGTGCATCCAAAATCTATCTGGAATTTGTCTGTGTCTCTTTATATACTCAGATTCAACCTTATTTCATGCCGCCTGAGCAGATGCAAAGCCTCCTGCTTCTTTATCCTCTCTCCTAAATTCTTCAAAGCAACCAGAATCACTAACTTTTCATTCAGGAAGGTCGATTGTACTTTATATTCAGATCTCAAATGTGATCTTTCTTTTTCCAACCATTTTATTGCGTTTCCCTCCCCTAATTTTAGTAGTGAGTTACTTTGTTGGTAGAAATGGTAGGTGTAAAAGAAAGCATCAGTAGATATTCTCTAAGTGAAATGCAGTGTTAAAATTCACCTAAATTCCTGAGGATGAAGAATCAGGGTGAACACAAAGTTAGCTCCTATGAGATCAGACATGCTTTCACTATGTAACTTCATCTTTTCTGACACCAGCCACCCTACATTTCCCCATAGCATTCTACTTCTCTGCTGAGTCCAATAATTTGTTGCACTGGTCACACAGAATTCAGAGAAATACTCCTAGTTCTTGATTAGGGGTATAACAGCTACAACGTGGCATCAGGATCAATTTGGAACAGAAACCAATAGGGACAACTTAGGATGAGGATCAGAAAGCACATTGGCAGGGTTTGGAAGGGTCTCCTGAGGTTGAACACACACCACTTCCTTTGGTGCAGAAAAACCTTCCAACCAAGACTCCTTTCTCAGCTGCTCTGAGCCTTGCTATGGAGTGGGCCCCTCTCAGCCATGTGCATATATCTACCTTCAGCATTCCCTCCTTCCTCCTGCCACTTTGCTGCTCATGGCCAGGGCAGAAGCCTACTCTGTGCTCCCAGCTGCTTTCCTAGCACCAGCATTCTGCCACACCTACTCTGTGACCAGTTCCTGGCTCTGCTTCCTGGACTTCTCTCCACATTCAGTGCAGTCTATGACCCTTATTCTAGTTCATCCAAAAGTTCCCCTCCTGCTCTCTCTCTCCCCCTACCTCTGTGGGGCTGTTGAACTCCTTGTTAATCTTCAGACTTGGCCCTCAAAACAAGGCCAGTTTCAAATTGCAAGGCATTCGTCCTCTTCTTCAGAGAATGTTGCGTGCACAATGATGACCTGAAGACTTGTATATGACTCTGGTAGTAAATCACTTTCCTGGAAGAAATGGTTGCCTTTGGAAGGAAAAGGAAAGCCAAGTGGCAGTGTTGTGCCTGAAGCATGCCACTCCAACACTGGTGAGCAGGAGTCACCTCTGGCCTTGGGGAAGGTCACCTAAATCCAGGGTGAGCTTGCCAAAGAGATGCTATAATGCCTGCTTCCAGAGCCTCCAGTCTGAAATTCAGAATCTACAAAGGCTGACATTTGCATTTTTTAATAAAAGACATATTTTAGATGAAGTTAAACATCTTCTTTATCTTAATGCATACACAATTCTGTTCCCTTCACATTTGTACTCCAGAGTAACCACTAGCATGAATTCCAGAGCAGTCTTATCTCTTCACTACACACATGTGAAGCTTCGTCTCACATAATTCAAGCATGGAGTTCCTAGGAAAGGCTATTCCTTGAAGAAGGACATGATACTTGGGAAGGTGGAGGGTCAGTGAAAGAAAGCAAGACGCTCAACAAGATGGATTGACACAGTGAAGGCTGCAATGAGCTCAAGTGTGTCAGAGATTGTGAGGATGGCACAGAATAGGACACATTTCAGATCTGTTGTTCATAGGGTTGCTATGAGTTGTATGGGACAGCACCTAACAACAACAACAGCATGAACAAGCAGGGACCTTCATTCAGGCACCATCCCACACACTCTAATCTACCACATCCTGCCTCACGTCTCCACATTTCACCCTCCTCATCCTGTCTTATCGCACAGCACCTTTCTTATAATGGGAAGACTAATGCTGTGTTGCACAGGGTCCTCCCCTCCCAGAGGAGATCCGTGGACCGTGGACCGGGTGGGGAGACTCCTGTACGTCGGCATGGGGATTTGCTTTCTTCTGAAAAGCTGGGAGTGCTGCGTGCACAGGAATGACCAGGAGACATTTATTTGTCTAACTTTGAAACAAAATCACTTTACTGGGGGGAAAGGAATAGGTTTAGAAGATAGAAAAAACATGAGTAGATTGAGAAGAGAGAATAAAGACAGGTGAGGATGCCTGTTTGCTGAGCCCTGGGGAGCAGGGTAGTCTTGTGATGGCTACTGTTGCTGTCCTCTGCGAGAGTGTCTCAGGCCTGCGGGCTGGGCCCCCCTGCCAGCCCACCCTGCTAGATGACCCGCTCCTGCAGCAAAAGGCACTCCCGGAGGCCACACAGCTGCTAGGAGGTGACCTTCCTGTAGTTGACGTCTCAGTGCAGATCTGAGCTGCTCTGGCAGCCGCACAGCTCTGGGTGGGAGGAGCGCAGCTCTGGGTGGGAGGAGCGCAGCTCTGGGTGGGAGGAGCGCAGCTCTGGGTGGGAGGAGCACCCGTTGCCTTGTAGGCCGCCACACCACCAGTATAGGCTGGGCCTCTGGTTGCCTCACAGTCACGAAATGGGTCAGCAGCACAGTGGTAAACTGGACCACCTCCCTCGCGCCTCGCCCTCCTCTCTGGCCGGTCCCCAACAACTGGTGGCCACGCAGCTGAGGTGGAGGCTGGAGCCCTTGGACGGGCACATGGAGCAGGCGGAGCAACCTCTGTAGGTCATTCTCTTGATCGAAGCTCTGCACTTGCCGGGGGATTTCTGGATCTTCTCTGGGGGCGGCCTGGTTGCCTCGGTGTCCCGGGGGTGGGTCGCCTTGGCGCAGCACCTCCGCCAGGTGTTGTTGGCGATTGTGGGAGTGCCTGTAGAGGCTTGCGGAGGGCGGGCGGGGGACCCGGTGAAGGAGGGCACCCCGGGTACCCTGAGAACTCCTAGAACCTCGAGAACCTCGGAGGCACCTCATGGTGGTGGGGACCCCGGGGCCTGTCAAGGCAACCAGATCAAACCTGGAACTGATGGTGGTGATCAGGCCAACATGGTCCTCCCGGGACCCGGATATCCCCTTTGTGATCTGGATGTCCCCTTTGGGATCCGGATGCTCGCACTGGAACCCGGATGGTTCTTTTGGGACCCGAACGGCCCCTCAGTTGTTGGGGGAGGGGCCAGGCCCAGAACGAGGGCCAGTGTCAGCAGCGGAGGGTGCTAGCGCCTCACTTCGGGAAGCCCAAACCCGGTTCCCTGTCTGCTTAGTGGGGGCCTCTAGCCCACTGTGACAATCGCTGTGTCAATCCACCTTGTTCACAATTTTCCTCTCTTTCTCCTGCCTTCCACCTTTTCCAGCATGATGTCTTTTCCCAAAGACTTCCCCTCCCAACAACATGTCCAAAGGGAGGTGACCTCTCACCATCTTTGCCTCCAAGGAGCACCCTGGTTGCACTTTCTCTAAGAAGGACTTATTTGTTCTTTTGGCAGTCTATATTCAGTACTCTACCCCAACGCCACAATTTAAATACATCGATTCTTCTTCTGTCATTCTAATTCATTGAGCTTGTTAACAATTTCAGTTTGTTCAGCTGCACAATCAATAATCCCGGCACCAGCAGTCAGGAAATCAAAAGACAAATTGCACTGGAGAAGTCTGCTGTCAGAGATCTCTCCAAAGTGTTAAATAATAATGATATCAATCTAGAGACTAAGGTGTGCCTGATCCAGGCCATGGTCTTTGTAATTACTTGTTATGCATCCGAGAGCTGGACAATCACTAAGTATGACAGAAGAATCAATGCCGTTGAGTTGTGGTGCTGGAGAAGATGACTTTCCCTCCCAACATCATGGCTCAAAGTGAGATGACCTTTCACCATCTTTGCCTCCTTGTTTGTTCTTTTGATAGGCCGTGGGATATTCACTACTCTTCTCTCACACCATAATTCAAAGGCATCCATTCTTCTTGTCATTCTTATTCATTGTCCAGCTTTCAGATGCATAGGCAGGAATTGAAAAGACAATGCTTGGGTCAGGTACCTTAGTCTATAATCTGACAACCTTGTTCTTTAGCCCTTCAGAGAAGTCCTTGACAGCATATTTTCCCTATTCAACACACATTTTGATTTGTCAGTAGTTACCATGAAGAGCTCAAGAAGACAAAGCAAAACATTATAATAAAATGTGCAGTAATCTGGAGTTGGAGAGTAAAAAGTGACAAACATAGCTCGACATTTATCAAGCTGAAAGACCTGAAAACTAAATGCAAGCCTTAAGTTGCAATACTGAGATATGCTATGGGAAAAATCTTGAATGGTTCTGGAGATATCAGAAGAAGATGGCGGGAATACACAGAGTCACTCTAAAAAAATAATTGGTCAGCAGGGAAATATTTCAGGCAGTTCAAGAACCAGTGATGATGAGGGAAGTAGTTCAAGCTGTATTTGAAAGTATTGGCAATAAATTAGGCCCCAGGAATTGATGGAATACCAGTTGACATGTTTCAAGTAACATATGCAACCCTGGACATGGTCACCAGTCTGTGTCTGAAAATAAGGAATATAGTTACCTGGCAACTGACTAGAAGAGTTCTATCCTTGTTCCCATTCCCAAGAAAGATGATCCAACAGAATGGAAATTATTAAACAATACCTTTACTATCAAATGCAAGCAAATATATTGCTGAAGATAATCCAAAAATGGCTACATCAGTACTTTGATATAGGCCTGCCCTGTTCAGCCAGGGTTTAGAAGAGGCAACGGGGATATCATTACTGATGTAAAATGGATCTTGGGTAAAAGCAGAGAATACCAAGAGAATGTCTAATTGTATTTTATTGACTATGCAAAGGCATATAACTGTGTGGATAATACCAAACTATGGCAAACTTTGAGAAAAATTGGAAATCCTGAATAGTTATATGCAAAACCTATACCACTACTGGGCCAATTGGCAGCACCATGATAGATGGAGAAGGTTGAAGTTGTTAACAATTTCTGCTTACTTGGCTCTACAATCAACACACTTGGCACCAGCAGTCAGGAAAACAAAAGATGAATTACATTGGGGAAAAAAAATTATGTGGTCAGAGAACTCTCCAAAGTACTGAGAAGCAACAATGTCATTCTAAGAGACTCAAGTGTGTCTGATTCAGTTCCTGGTCTTTGCAATTACTATGCATCAGAAAGCTGGCTAATAACTAAGGAAGACAGAAGAAGAATTGATGCTTTCGAGGTGTGGTGCTGGAGAAGAATATTAAACATACCGTGGACCTCCAATAGAACAAGAAGGTCTGTCTTGGAGAGGGTGAATCCAAGTTTCTCCTTGGAGGCTAGAATTTTGAAGCTCTGTCTTACATACTTTGGGCATGCGGCCAGAAGGAACTGATCCTTGGAGAAGGACATCATACTTGGAAGGGTGGAGGGACAGTGCAGGAAAGGAAGACCCTGGATGAGATAGATTGACATAGTAAATGCGGTAATAGGGGTAGGTGTGTCAGATTCCGTGAGACTGGCTCAGGGTAAAGCAGGCTTATGAGCTTTTGTACACAGGGCCTCTATGAGTTGCCAGCGACTCAATGGCACATAACAACAGACCAGGAACCTGTTGTCCAAACAGAGCAAGAGAACATTGCATCGTTTAAAAATCTGGGAAAATGTGTGTCAAGGCTGTATCTTTGCTCCATACCAATTCAATCTGTATGCTGAGCAAATCACTCAAGAAGCTGGACTTCATGGAGAAGAATGTAGCATCAGGATAAGAAGAAGACACATCAACAACCTGCATTATGCAGATGACGCGAGCATGTGTGCCAAAAGTGAGGAGACCTTGAAACACTTACTGCAGAAGCGCAAAGCCTACTGCTGTCAACATGAATTCCATCTGAACATCAGAAAAACAAAAATCCTCACCATTGGGCCAACAGGAACATCATGATAGATGAATAAGATTGAAATTGTCAATAATTTAATCTTAGTTGGATCCGTCATCAACATCATTGGTACCACCAGCAGTCAAGAAATCAAGATACACTGCACTGGGAACACCTCCTGCTAGGGACCTCACCAAAGTATTGAAGAGCAATTATGTTAGTATACAGACTAAGGTGAGCCTGATTCAAGTCATTGAATCAGGTATTTTCAATCACCTGCTCTGTGTCTAAGAGCCTAACAAGGAATAAAGCTGACAGAAGAAGAATTGATGACTTTGAGTTGTGTTGGAGAAGAGTGCTGAATATCCCATGGACTGCCAAAAGAACAAATAGATTTGTCTTGTAGAAAGTGCATCCAGAGTGTTCCTTGGAGGCAAAGATGGTGAAACTTCATCTCACATACATTGAGCATGTTGTTAGGAGAGGTTATTCCTTGGAAAAGGACGTCATACTTGGATAAGTGGAGGATCAGAGAAGAGGAGGAAAATGCTCAATTACATGGATTGACACAGTGACGGCAGCAATGGGCTCACGTATATTTGAGATGAAGAGGATGGCCAGGATAGGACAGGAGTCAGACCAATTGTTTAGAGTCAGTATAAGATGTACTCAACTTGACGGCACTTAAAAACAATCACGGATGTTTATTTGGGAGCCAAGTAGAATTAGGTCCTTGATGATTTCAATTTTTCCTCCATCTATCATGATTTTGGTCCAGTAGGTAAGAATTTTTGTTTTCTTAGTACTTAAATATAATCTATATTGAAGGTTGTAGTCTTTGAACTTTTGCAGCAAGTGTTTCAAGTCCTCTTCACTTTCAGCAAGCAAGGCTATGTAATCTACATAAAGCAGGTTGTTGATGTGTCTTCATCCAATCCTGATGTCATGCTATTCTTCATATAACTCAGCATATGTTGGTAAATATAGGGAAGGGCTACAACCCTAAACTGTCCCTGATTTTAATCCATGCACTGGTCCTTTGTTCTGTTCTAACAACTCCTTTGTCATCTAGGTATAAATTGTGTGAGTGCAGTTAGGTGTGTAATTCTCATTCCTCTCAATGTTATCCATAATTTATAATGATCCATACAGTATACTGGCTTTATATAGTCAACAAAACACAAGTAAACATCGTTGATGCTTTCAGCCCTGATCCATTCTCTGCTTCCAACCATGATCCATTAGACATCAGCAATGATATCCTTTGTGCCATGACCTGTTTTGAATCTGGCTTGAATGTTTGGAAGTTCTCTGATGATACATTGTTCCAGCTATTTTTTAATAATCTTCAGCAAGATTTTACTTGCATTTGGTATTAATGAGATTGTTGATAATTTCTGCACTCTGTTGTATCACCTTTGCTGATGAAAGTGGTGTGCTTGAAGATCTCAGAAGGACTGTGCAAGTCAATGAGTCACTTATGGATCCTCGTCTGGAAATGATCCCAGGTATTCCTGGTATAGTGATTGTGAGTCTTGGTAGGCATCCTAACCAGTCCCTTCCCCTTGATGTTCTTCTCCTTTGTGCCTCTGATCAAGTCAGCATAAGCTTTCTCAGAGATTTTAGGTTGCGGCTGGTTAGAGTAATTCTAATCTGGTGAATGGCTACCTCTGGTTCCATGGACTTCTTTCCCTGCCTTTCTTTAAAATCTATGGCTTCCTGACTGCCTTTTCCCCTGGACAGAGCCAGCAGTGGTGAGTCAGGAGCAGGAGCAAGTGAGTGAAGCTCGCCTGCAACAGCAACTGCATCTTCTTCAGAGAAATGGATCACCTCTTTTTTAAAAAAATGAAAAAATAGGAACAAATTTGAATCTCTTCCAATCAGTTGTCCGAGTAACTAGCTTCCATATTTTTTGACAGAGATTGGTGAGCATGTGTAGGGCTGCATCTGTTTGCGGAATCATCTCAACTAATATTCCATCAATTCCTGGGGTGTTATTTTTTCAATACCTTAAGTGCAGCTTGGACTTCTTCCTTCAGTGTCATTGGTGCTTGATCATATATCCCTTTGTGAAATGGTTCAATGTTCACCAATTATTTTTGGTACCATGACTCTATATATTTCTTCCATTTTTTATGCTTCCTGAATCACTCAATATTTTCCCTGTAGAAACCTGTAATATTTCAAATTGAGCCTTGATTTTGATCTTCAGTTCTTTTAGCTTGAAAATTTCCAAATTTGTTCTTCCACTTTGGTTTTCTAAGTCCAGCTCTTCGTACATTTCATTATAATACTTTACTTTTCCTTTTGGAGTGCCTTTTTAAATCTTCTGTGAAGTTATCACAATTTACCATTTCTTCCCTTTGATTTCTCTACATTCTAGCTCAAATTTCAGAGTTCAGTTTTGTCTTGTCTTTATCCTATGTCTCTGTAATGACCTTTTTGAGTTTTTCATGGATGATATCCTTGATGTCATCCCATAACTCATTTGGTTTTCAGTCACTAGTGTTCTATGCATCGATCTACTTTGAGATGGTTTTACAATTCAAGTGGGACAAACTCAAGGTTGGGCTTTGACTCTTATGGGTTTATTTTCATTTTCATCAGTTTTTATTTGAACTTGCATATGAGTAACTGATCATCGGTTTCACAACCAGCCACTGGCCTTCTTTTGACTTCTACTATTGAGCTTCTCTACCATCTCTTCTCACCTATATGGTGAATCTGAGTCCTGTGTAGCCTATCAGTTGTGGTCTATGGGCATATTAGCCATTTCTGATTTTTTGAAAATGTATTGTAATGAGTAAATAATTGATCATACAAAATTCATTTTTTATTTCTCTCACCAGCAACATTATAATTTGTAAGCAACTACAAAGAGTTCTTGTAGTTACTAGCTACTGTCAATTCTACAACACATGATATCTTATGTATAACTGAATATTAATGTAATCCAGTTGAGGATGTTATGTCAATTCATCTTACTGAGAGGAAAAAAACAAAAACCTTGATTCTACAAAATCTTATCATTCCATCTCCAGCCTCATTTCTGTCACCAAAGCCATATTCTCCAACTACTCGTCCTGCTTCTTTGTTCTCAGATTTTGCTTTCTTGACATCAAATATAATTAATGCACCTTGATTGCATGTTCAATCAATTTCAGACTGCAAAAGTTTGTAGAAATCCTCAGTTTCCTCATCCTTGGCTTTTGTGGTTGGAATGTTTATTAAATAATGGTTATATTAATGGATAGTATCCTGCCACTAGTAGCATTGCACTTTAGGGTAAATCTTGAAATATTCTTTTTTATGATGAAGGCCACAATTTAGCATTTCCTGAATATAGCTCATATATTTTAGTTCCCTAATGCCTGGGATCTTTATGTACTCTACTTCATTTTTTTCACAAAAAATTCTTAGATTCATATGTCAGACATTCCATGCTCCAATAATTAATAGATATTTGTATCTATTTCTCCCTATTTTGAGTCTTGCCCCATCAGCCAATAAAGCTCCTTCACTAGGTAAAAACTTTACTACATCTGTGTCATTTAGATTCCACTTGCAGGAGGAAACCCCTTCCCAGGCACATTTTAAGTACCTTCCAACCTGAAGTATCTCATCGTCCAGCACTATACCCAACAATGTCCTTTTGCTGTTCATAGGGATTTTGATTACTTACCATTTAGGAAGTGGATGGCCAGTCCTGATTCTTCTCTTTGTTGTTATGTGCCTTCAGATTGACTATGACTCATAAAGACCCTATGAACAATAGCTCTGAACCTTGCCCTATCTAGAGCTAACTTCACTGTTTCTGACAAACCTGCCTTCATTGCCACAGTTACTGTGTCAATCCATCTTGTCCAGGGTCTTCCTCTCCTGTGCTGACCTTCCAAGCATGATGTCCTTCTCTGTTCTGGCAACATGCCCAAAGTATGTGAGGCAGAGTTTCAAAACTTTACCTCCAAGAAGCAACCTGGTTTCATCCTTTCCTGGTCAGACCTGTTTTTGCTTTTTTCCCTTGGCAGTTATAGTATGTTTAGTACTCTTCTCCAGCACCACAACTCAAAGACTTCAATTCTTCTTCTATTATCCTTATTCATTGTCCAGCTTTCCAATGCATAGTAATAGTGAAGATCTAGAAGTTCCACTGAAACTTGTCTATTATTGATGACCCTACTGGTATTTGAAATACCTGCAGCCTTACTCCAGCATCATAGCAATATGTAATCTATCACAGTATGGCAGAATAACAGAGGAGAGATAGAATATAAATATTAGTAGCCAAGTGGATTGCCAAAAAACCAAACATGTATCTTGGAGAAGCTGCAGCCAGAGTGCTCCTTAGAAGCAAAGATGATAAAACTTCATCTCACATGCTTTGGGCATATTGCTAAGACAGGCTAATTCATCATGCCTGGGAAGGTGGAGATTCAGAAAAAGAGAAGAAGATCATTAACCAGATGGATTGACACAGTGCCTGCAGCAATAGGCTCAAGTATGTTGGAGATTGTGATAATGACACAGAACAGGGTTCAGATCTGTTGTTCATAAGGTCACTATGGGTCTTACTTGACCTGAAAGTTCCTAACAATAACAACATTGCTAAGAAATTGTGTAGCAATTCCAAGGGCACATAGTTTCAGTCTGCTCTGTGGGGGAATGATGGGCATCCTCCTGTGCAAATTTAATGTTTCTGAAAACACACCAGAGGGTTGTCAGTTCTGACTTGATGGCATACAATATTTGTACACTATAATACTCTTTTGGCAAAAAAAAGGAATGAAATACTGACAGATACTACAAGATGGATAAAACTTGAAAAATATTATGCTCCAATGAAAACAACATGTCACAAAATTATTTTATATATTCCCATAAATTATTATATGATTATGTATATTTTAAACATTCAGAATAGACAATTCTGGAGAGATAAAAGGTAGATTAGTGGTTGTCAGACGTGAGGAAAAGGAAGATATGGAATGTGACCACTAATGAGGGTGCAGTTTCTTTTTTAAATGATGAAATTGTTCTGAAATTCACTCATAATGATTGCATAACTGTGAATGTAGACTAGAAAACCCACTAAATTATATACTTTGTAAAAGTGGATTTAATGATTTGTGAGTTATATTTCTTTCAACAAAGCTGTTTTGTATT
>NW_006400195.1:137419-141863 GCF_000299155.1 Elephantulus edwardii | reverse complement strand
ATATATATATAAAATAAAGCTGTTATCAAAATTTACTTATTTTTGGTGAAACATACTTCTAGGTAGTATAGCCCTGGTGTGTCCACTTGCCATACAGAGGCAACTTGTGGTTGCTGTGAAGCTGAACACTGTGACACTGACGTGTCAAGTGTGATAATGTTTTGGTGTTTGGTGTGTGGTGGCGCTCCCCAGCTAAAACAAGCTTGGTAGCAGGAGTGACATCCACTTCCGTAAAAGAGCTTGCCTCGAGAAACCCTACAAACATGGAGAAAGGATGAAAGTCACGCAACTGTCGTGGACTTCCATTCATAGGGTTGCTATGAGTCGCCTACGACTCAATGGCACTTAACAACAACAACATCATAAATTATATATAATAATGAGTTTTGTTGGATGGGCAATCTCCTTCCACATGAGTACTGTCTCTGTAAACCTGTTGGAGGGTCAATTAGGGACAGTTTTGACTCGAGGGTAAACAACAAAAACAGCATGATAAGTCTATGGTGGTATTATTATCATCACAGTTGTTGTTGTTGTTGTTATGTGCCATGAAGTCACTTGCTACTCATAGCGACTCTATGAACAACACCTCTGAACCCTGCTCTATCCTGAGCCAACCTCATTGTCTCTGACACACCTAACCCCATTACACCAGTCACTGAGTCAATCCATCTCATCCAAGGTCTTCCTCTCGTGCACTGTCCCTCCACCCTTCCAAGCATCATGTCCCTCTCCAAGGACTAGTCCCTCCTTGAATCATACCCAAAGTATGTCAGACAGAGCTTCAGAATCATTGCCTCCAAGGAGCAACCTGGTTTCACCTTCTCCTGGGTGAAGCTGTTTGTTCTCCTAGCAGTCCATGATACTCTTCTCGAACACCACAATTCAAAGGCATCAATTTTCCTTCTATAATCCCTAGTCATTGTCCAGCTTTCTGATGCATAGCAAATAACTGGGAAGCCCATGGCCTGGATCAGGTGCACCTTAGTCTCCAGACTGACATCATTGCTCTTCAGTACACTGTGAGATAGCCTAGTGGCAAGAAGCTGTGCTGCAATCTCGAAGACACACAGTTTGAGGCCACCAATGGCTCAAAGGAGCAGGTTTCACCATGGAAATGAAATTCCATGAGTGAGTATGCAGTTTGTATGTCATGAAAACTTGATTTATTACTTTTATTATTGAGCATTATTGAGGAAAGCTTATTTGCATGCTGCAAATTTTCTGCTGCCTAAGAGTGTAATCAGATGAAGAGATCATTTACATAAATAGGTGTTAAACTCCTTAGGAGAAAAGGAAACTGGTTAAATGAAATCTGTCAACAAATACTCATTACTTTCTATGTGTGAGGCTATGTTCTGGCTATATTATTTAAGAAAGTAACCCTTAAGAAGCACATTTTTTATCTATAAACCACTTAGTTATATGTTGTCATTGTTATGTGCTGTCCAGTCTAAACTGACAGGTGTATCAGAGATGGAAACTTGGCTCAGGATAAGGAAAGGTTCAGAGCCACGGTTCATAGGGTCACTGTAACTTGTAGTCAACTGAACAGTACATGACAGTGGAATCTTAGAGGCTATGAATCACACAGACGGATATTTCCTCTCTTTCTCCTATATGACATTATATATGTATCTGTGTGTGTGTGTTGTTGTTGATTGCCTTTGAGTCGAGCATAACTCATAGCGATACTATGAATAAAAGGCCTGAAGCCCCCCTACAACCATTGACTCTTGTCAAAGTTCATAGAGTTTCTAGAGGCAAGTTGTTTAGGAGGAGGGTGCTAGTCCTATATATAAAGGAAATATATCTAATGTTGGATACCATTGTTCAAAACTTAATTCATTGTCAAGTCAGAACTGACTCATACCAGACTCTCCATTGGGTTTCTCAGGCTATAATTTGCACTTCAAGAATTTGCTCATCTTTCTCCCATAGAGCTGTTCAATTTGAACCACCAGCAATGCAAGGAACTTTGGGTTAGAAGCACAATTCTCCATGGACTCAGTGACTGGGGTAATGGGGTTAGGTATGTCAGAGACAATGAGATTGGCTCAAGATACAGCAGGGTTTAGAGCTGTTGTACATAGTGTTGCTATGAGTCTCAAGTGACTTGACGACACATAACAACAACAACATGTTACCAGAGTTCCCTGGGTGTCCTGGTGCCCCTGTGTATAACAGAGCAAAACACTACTCAGTCATGGACTCACAGTCATTGCTTTATTTGAGACCATTGTTGTAGCCATTGTTAATCCACCTCAAGGAAAGTCATCTTCTTTTTTGCTGATATTCTACCAAGCATTATGGCATTCGCCAAGGATTGATCCCTCATGATAGAATGCCTTAAGTATGTGAGGCAAAATCTCTCCATCCTTACGTCTAGGGTATATTCTGAATTTACTGTTTGCAAGACAGATTTGTTTATTCTTTTAGCAGCCTGTAGTGTATTCCATATTCTTTGCCAACAGCATGATTCAAATGCATATATCCATGCTTTTTACAGTGGCTCTTGGTTGCCACTAGATGGAACATTTCTCAATGTTTCTTTGACAATCACTTAATTCATTCAAACTAGATTTAACGGTATGAACAAAAAACTGAAATTGGTTTTTAATATCTGGATTTGCATCTGGATTTACTGCATAATTGCCAAATGTGAATAATTTTGTGTTATCACTGTCAGTCATTGCAAGCACCCCAGCCAAAAGTCAGTCTAGATGACCTAGTACCTGTTTGGAAACCCAAGATGAGTGATGGCTCTTACCGTTCACCTTGCTCTGCAATTCCAGAATCTCTGCTGTACTCATTTGATAGATTGCATTATTTTTCTCCAGTTCCTTCTCCCCTACGTGTCCTAGGCATATCTTCATTGGAGGTAATACATACTTCTTGTGATAAAAAGAAAATTTTTGCAGTATTAAATTTGTATGAGAACTCATAAGCTTTGTTTTTCACTTCATGAGCTGTCACATCTGTAACTGAGTTCTGAAATATGGTACAAAGCAAAAGATTTTTGTAATGAAGAAGTAATATTGGGAGATTTTCAGATTGAGTAGTCATCTTTCCTTATCTGGGATCAGGGGGAAAATTTGCACTGGGTTAAACTGGGTCAACTCAAATCTCAATCTCACTGCCATTCAGTGAATACCAACTCATAGTAATCCTCCACCAGGTTTCCAAGGAGATAAATTCAAATGGGAGGAGACTGTTCCTCTTTATTCCGTGGAGATTTGAAACACTGGATACTTTGGGTTACTAGTGCAATTTGCTATAGACAACTTCAACAGTGCTCCCCCTGGTTAAACAGAATCTTTCAAACTCACTGCCTTTAAGTCGGAACCAGCTGATCCGCTAGCAGGATTTGCTGTTGTTGTTGCTGTTAAGCGCTGTCGAGTCATTAGGCAACTCATAGCAACCCTATTAATGAAAGTCCTTGACACTTGCATGACTTTCATCCTTTCTCCAGGTTCATAGGGTTCCCAGAGGCAAGCTATTTATGGAAGTGGATGCCACTCCTGCTTCTAAGCTTATTTTAACTGGAGAGCACCACCAAACACTGTCCACCATGGGTAACCATAATTGCATTTGACACATCAGTGTCACAGTGTTCAGCTTCACAGTGACCACAAGTTACCTCTGTACAGCAAATGGACACACCGGAGCTATATGACCTAGAAGACTGTTTGTACAAAAACAATGAAAAATAGACCTTAGGGCCACGGATTAGAGTCACCCACCTTTGGCTTGGTAGCATCACTTTCAGTCCACCAGGCCAACTGGTCTCTCTCTGTGTTAAGTGCTATCAAGTCATAGTCAATTGATAGCGACACTATGAACTAAAGTCCTCAACACTTGCGTGTTTGACTTTCATCCTTTCTTCAGGTTCATAGGGTTTCCAGAGGTAAGCTATTTACGGAAGTGTATGCCACTCCCTAGCAGGATTTAGAAGTTGTAAATCTCACAGGAGGAGATTACTGATCTTTCTTCTGCACGCCTGCTGGTAGATTTGAACCACAAGACAGGTACCACATTTGGCTTAGCAGTGCGACTCCTTATGAACTACATCACCAGACCTCAAGTTCAAATTAGCTAGCTTAGGTTTCCATTTCTAGGAGAGTCAATTGATTGGCTTGAATTTCAGTACTTGGGAATGCTGTTATTGGGGTGTACTGTCAAGTTGGAACGAACTCCTAGCTGACCCTCTGGAGGACTTACAGAGGCAATAAATCACACAGGAGGAGATTGTCCACCCTTCTTCTGCAGAGCTGCTGGTAGATTTGAACCATGTGCCTTTGAGATTGCAGGACAGCTTCCTACCATTAGGCCACCAGAGTTCCTTAGGAAGGTTGTTGTTGTTGTTGTTATGTGCCGTCGAGTCGCTTGCGACTCATAGCAACCCTATGTACAACAGCCCTAAACTCTGCTCTGTCCTGTGCCA
>NW_006400195.1:134995-136354 GCF_000299155.1 Elephantulus edwardii | reverse complement strand
CATTGTCCAACTCTCTGATGCATAACAAGTGATTGCAAAGACCATGGCCTGTATCAGACGCACCTTAGTCTCCAGAGAGACCCCATTGCTCTTCAGTACTTTGGAGAGGTCCCTAACAGCAGACTTCCCCATGGCAATGCGCCTTTTAATTTCCTGGCTAAAAAAGAAAAACTTGAGTTTGGATTTGCTGGTGTCCAAGTAATTCCAACTTGGGGTTTTGTGTAGTCAGGTTATCACCTATTCCACTGATTGTGGACAGTATATGCTACTTGTTTTGGTTAATGGTATTTGAGAATGCATGAGGTTTGTCATATTTGACCAGAAGCTATACATGCGTTTACATGTTCTTATCTGGGTTCTGTGCTTCTGATATTGACCATGTGAAGAACATATCCTGGATGGCTGCATGCTGCTGAATAGATAAATCAGATGTGAATCAAATCTGACTCAACTCAACTCACAGCCAAACCTAGAAGATAAAATCTGAGTCCTCACAAAGGCATTTTCATAAGCTAGTAAGATTAAGGGGTTTTATTATACATCTTTATTGAAGCAAAACTGTCTAATATGACAAAGCATAAAAGTTTCAGGTTTCATTCTTTTACTAATGTTGTTCCTCTGCCTGGAATGATACCAATCAGACTATGATTACTCTCAGTTATGAATACATTATAGCTCTTAGGAAATTGGTGCTTGTCAAAGTCAATTTTCATGTTCCAGGTCACATTGGTAAATGCTTCAATAAAGTTTTATCAACGAGGAAATTTTTACCTTTTAAGAGGTTTCCAAGAGTCAGTTACCATGAAAACCAACAAGCTTTAAAGAGTAACATGACCCTGGGTTATATATACAAAGGAAAAATGTGTCCTGCATAGAAATTATTTTATTTCAGTTCTTTACAAAATGCATTAGTTTCTTAGCATTGCCATACCAGAGTGCCACTATATATATGGCTTCAAAGAAGAACAAAAATTTATTGTCTCCTGGGGTTGATGTTGTTAGGTGCCATCGAGTTGAATAAGAGTCATAGCAACCCTATGTACAAAAGATCTGAACCCTGTTCTATCCTGTGTCATCCTCACACTTCCTGACACACAAGAGCACATTGCAGCAGTCACCATGTCAATCCATCTGGTTGAGCGTCTTCCTCTCCTTCACCGACCCTCCACCCTTCCCAGCATCATGTCCCTCTCTAGGGAATAACCCCGTATAGGGTTGTTCTTGTTGTTGTTGTTATGTGCCATCGAATCGTTTCCGACTCATAGGGACCCTATGCACAACAGCTCTAAACCCTGCTCTATCCTGCGCCAACCGCACCGCCTCTGACACACCCATCCCGATTACCCCAGTCACCGAATC
>NW_006400195.1:121459-133365 GCF_000299155.1 Elephantulus edwardii | reverse complement strand
TCTGACTCTAGTTCCTTGCACATTTCATTGTAGTATTTTGCTTTGTCATTCCGAGCAGCCTTTTGGAATCTTCTGTTCAGCTCTTTAGTATCTTGGATTCTTCCTTTTGCTTTGGCTTCTCTACACTCCGGTGCAATCTTCAGAGTTTCTTCTGACATCCATTTTGGTCTTTTCTTCCTTTTCTGTCTTCCTCCCACAACTCATCTGGTCTTCGCTCATTAGTGTACGAGTCCAAATTCAGGATATTAATAGGGCCATACTCTCTGTCTACTCTACAATAAGAGTATTATTTTCTACTCTTCCAGTTTCTGGTAGCTGAGAGATTTCTTGGTGTTCATTGGCTAATAAAAGCATCTTCATGTGACTGTTCTTTTTTTTGCTCGCTCCATGTCTCTTCGTTGTTTTTTCTAAGAACAGTACTTGCATTGGACTAGGACCCACTCTACTTTAGTCCGATTTCCTGTCAAGTTCCTTGATAATATTTTCAAAGATCCTGCTTCCAAACAAGCCCATGTTCCTAGGTACTATTGATTGCAGCACAGCTCTAGTGGCCTGGAGGGTAAGGCGTTGCTTGGCCAAACCAAAGGCAGCTTCTCTAAGGGAGAAAGATGGAGATTCTTCTCCTGTGCACTTTACAATATCTGAAAACCCTGTGGAAGATCAGCTATAAGTCAACTCTAGCTCTATGGCAATGAGTGGTTGTTGAGTTGTTCAGGATAGACAGTATAAACTATTAGGGATTTCCCAAAAAGGAAATTTTAAATGATTGACTGTGATCCACTTAATCAGCAGTAGATAACTTAGACTAGTTTGTTAAGTTTTCATGTCAGCATTCTGCAGACTAGTTATGGCTTATCTATTTAAATATTTTCTAGAACTGTGAAGGGTTTTTAATTTCTGGTCATGAAAGCATTAGGAATTCTATTATATAACATGGCCAAACCATCAAATAATCTTTCCATGATATAAGGAGTAATCCCCCAGTTATCAGTTGGGTAGGCCCTGATCAACTATGGTTGATGTACTAATAAGCAGAGGGAGGGAGAGAGAGAGAGAGAGAGAGAGAGAGAGAGAGAGAGAACAGAGCCGAGCAGGGAGGGGAGGAGAGAAGAGGAGAGGAGAGGAGAGGAGAGGAGAGGAGGAGGAGGAGGCGACAACGACAACAACAATTATTTAAAAACTTATTCCTGACTTTAGGTTCTCATCAAAATATGACTAGAAAGGAAATTATTCTACATATATAAAAATATGCACACAAAAACAATGATCAAAATTGTTCTCAGCAGAAGACAGTGAATAATTCCCCTTGTAAATAGGAACCAGGTAAGGATCGCCTCTGAAACCACTCGTATTCAATATTGCTTTGGAAGTCCTAACCAGGGCAATAAAGCATTAAAGGGTGATAACATACATCCAAATTTGTAAAGAAGAAGTAAACCTATGCCTATTTGCAGATTATAAAAATCTATACTGATGTGTCAAATGCAATAGTGGTTACCCATTGTGGACAGTGTTTGGTGTAGCTCCCTGATTAAAACAAGCTTGGAAGCAGGAGTGGCACCCATTTCCATAGCTTGCCTCCCAAAACCCTATGAACCTGGAGAAAGGATGAAAGTCACGCAAGTGTCGAGGACTTTCGTTCATAGGGTCGCTATGAGTTGCCTATGACTCGACGGCACTTAACAACATAGAGAGAGACCAGTTGGCCTAGTGGACCGAAAGTGATGCTACCAAGCCAAAAGTGGGTGAATCTAACTAATGGCCCTAAGGCTTGTTTTCAATTATTTTGGTCAAACATTCTTCCAGTTTGTATAGCCCTGGTGTGTCCACTTGCCGTACAGAGGTAACTTGTGGTCACTGTGAAGCTGAACACTGTAACACTAATGTGTCAAGTGTGATAATGGTTACCCATGGTGGACAGTGTTTGGTGGAGATCCCCAATTAAAATAAGCTTGGAAGCAGGAATGGCATCCACTTCCATAATAGCTTGCCACCGGAAAACCTATGAACCTGGAGAAAGGATGAAAGTCATGCAAGTGTCAAGGACTTTCATTCATAGCGTCGCTATGAGTCACCTATGACTCTAAGGCACTTAACAGCAACCACAAAAACAACATACATAGAAATACAAAGGTTTCTATAATCCCACACACCAGAAAAGGAGTTTGGGTGGTCTAGTGGTAAGAAGCTGGGCATCAATCCCAAAGCCGAGTGATTTGAATCCACAAGCAGCTCCGTGCGAGAAAGACAATCTCCTCCTGGGTGACTTATAGCCTCTAAAAACCTACTGGAGTGTCAGCTATAAGACGGTTTGGACCTGATGGCAAACAATATATTTAGAAAGCACTGAAAAATAATGACTGAAGACCAGATGAGTTGTGAAATGACATTAATTATATAATGCATGAAGAAAGCAAAATGTCACTACAAAGACAGAAGAGAAAGAAAAGGCCAAAATGTATGTCAGAATATACTCTGAAACTTGCACTGGAATGAAAAGAAGCCAAAACAAAGGAAAGAAATGCTGAGGTAAGAGAGCTGAACAGAAGATTTCAAAGGGCAGCTCATGGAGACAAAATATTATAATGAAATGTGCAAGGAACTAGAGGTAGAAAACCAAAAGCAAAGAACGCACATAGCATTTCTCAAGAACTGAAAAACAAGTCCAAGCCTCAAGTTATAACATCGTGGGCAAAATCTTGAATGATACAGGAAGCATCAAAAGAGGATTGAGGCAACCATTATGGAAGGCATTTTAATACTTTCTCAAAAAGTTAGAAATAGAAATACCATTTTACCCAGCAAGGCCACTACTGGGAATATTCCCTAAAGAAACCATAATTGCTATCCAGATATATACCCACCCATGTTTATTGTTGCATTATTTATAATAGCAAAGAGATGGAAGGAACCCAAGTTCCCATCAACAAATGAATGGATATAAAAACTATGATATATTCATATAATGGAATGTTGTGCAGCAAAGAAAAACAATCAACTCATAAAACATTACACAACATAGGGGACCCTGAAACACATCATGCTGAGTGAAATATTTCAGTTGCTGTGTAGCACCACTGTTATAAAGCAGGTCTGACATGGGGGGTTGGGAGGAGACTAGGATAAGTGTGAATAGATAATGACCACTGCATTGAATGAAAGAAAGGACTGTCTAAAAGAAATATATGCTTAGACATTCTACATACAACAACATCCCAGAATAAGAGGGGTATCGTTACAAAGAGGACTGGGGAGAGATAGATAATTGTGCAACAGTGAATGACTTTTTTGTTTTTACACTAAACAAGAAATTTTATTATCTTCAAGGCTGGTGCATAACAAAGAACAAGCTTAACCAGAGTAGGAGGAGAGAGGGAAATGTCAGATACCAAGGTGGACTTCTGGGCAGGCTTAACACCTTTTAAAAGTTGACAGCATAATTGTTCGGTCTCTTTTAAATGTACAATTTTGCTTTTACATGACAATTTTCTCCAACTGTTCTTATAATATGAAGTTCAATTAAGTCTTTCTTCTGTGAAATTAAGTGAAAAAAAAAAAAACCAGAAATAACATCCAGAAATGTTCCCTAGTGTATAAGTGTTAGAAATCATTCTTTGCACTGTCACAGAACAGAGTAATATCTAACATTTTTCATTAAAACGTCTTAATTTTTTCACTCTTTAAAATGGTCAAGATATGGATTTTCTTGAGTTAAAGATCAAAGAAGTTTTTAAAATGTCCAAGAATACATATATAAACAAAGTAAGATTTGCTTGAAAACATATTTAAGGATAAAATGTGTAGTATTTCTTTTCTGATTTGCTCATCCTTTTGACATACTGAAGAAAATTCATGTTACAGAAATTATTTAACCTTTGATAACTAACTTGAATGGATCATAAAATTGGAATTTTCCATTTTTTTAAATAGGATTTCTGTCCAATTAATTTAAAGATATTATATGTCCTAAGTTGCTCATAACATAAGTGTTTTATTGCAAGTTTGTCTTAGTCATGCCTTGTTCATGCAAAACCATCCCTTACAGTGAAGAGGATTTGAAAGGTGTTTTCTCCAATGCAAAGAAAAAAATTGGATGAGTGACAAAGGCAAAAGCATAGGTGTTTCAGAACATTCTTGAACAGGTTTCAATAGTTCCAAGATTATTTTTTCTTAACAAACTGTGCAGTCACTGTCCTAAGTCTTTTCTAGCTTGCAAAACAAATACAATTTTCTTCTGCTTTTGAGCACCATGCCTTTCACTGGCACAGAACTATTTTTTTAAATTTTATTTTATTAATTTTTTTCCCAAAATTTATTTATTTGTTTGTTTGGGTTTTTTTAATTAATTTCAATGAACATTTACAGAGATTGTGGATTTCCATTCATTCATTGTTGCACTTTTCTCCCCGCCCACCCCATCCGCACCCCCAGTTTGCTCTTCTTTAAAAGCAAAGAAAAACTTCATTGCTACACAATCCCACCGCACACCCCCACCCTCACCCCAAGTATACTCCCCTCTGCAACCCTCATTCTGAACTCTTATGATAATCATAATGCCCTTTTATTTTATTTAAATACTTTTAAACTGTTCTCTCCCTCATCAGCTTCAATGCAGTATACATAATTTATCCAGTTTTTCTCAGTCTTACCCCCACCCTGATGTCAGCCTCATTCTATAACAGTGGCACCATACAGCATTTGTTCTTTTGTGACTGAGATATTTCACTCAGCATAATGTCCTCCAGGGTCACCCATTTTGAATAATATTGCATGAGTTCTTGTTTTTCAATGCAGCATAGTATTCCATTGTGTGAATATATCACAGCTTCTCTAGCCATTCATTTGTTGATGGGCACTTAGGTTGTTTCCAACTCCTTGCTATTGTGAGCAAAGCCACAATAAACATGGGTGTGCATATATCTGCTTGGATGGCAGTTACGGTCTCTTTGGGGTATATTCCCAGTAATGGAATTGCTGGGTCAAATGGTATCTCTATTTGCAACTTTTTGAGAAAGCGCCACACTGCTTTCCACAAAGGTTGCACCATTTTACACTTCCACCAACAATGAATAAGAGTTCCAGTTTCTAACCTCACCAGCATTTGTTACTTGCTGTTTTGTTAAATTTTGCTGTTTTTACTGGGGTGAGGTGATATCTCATAGTTGTTTGGATTTGTATCTCTCTTAGAGCTAGGGATTTTGAACATTTCTTCATGTGCTTTTTGGCCATCTGAATGTCTCCTTTGGTGAAGTGTCTGTTCACATCCTGTGCCCACTTTTCAATTGGATTATTTACCTTTATCTTATTTTGGTGCTCAAGTTTTTTATAAATTCTATATATAAGTCCCTTATCTGACATGTCATTACCAAATACTTTTTCCCAGTCTGTGGCTGTCCTTGTTACCCTGTTGGAGAAGTTTTTGGATGTGCATAGGGATTTGATTCTTAGAAGGTCCCATTCATCTATTTTATCTTCTCCTGGTTGTAGATTTTTCAGGCTACTTGGAAGACTGTTTATGTTGTGGATTAGGACTACTAGAGTTCTTCCAAGCTTTTCTTTAATGAAGTTTATAGTCCTTGGTTTTAGTCCTAGGTCCATGATCCACCTTGAGTTTTGGTTTTGGTATATGGAGTGAGGTGTGGATCTTGCTTGAGTCTTCTGCAGATAGCTTTCCAATTTTACCAGCACCATTTGTTAAAAAGGCTGTTGTTTCCCCACTTAACTGATTTCATCTCCTTGTCAAAAATCAGTTGACCATAGGGAGATGGGCTGATTTCCTGGTTCTCAAGTCTATTCCATTGATCTATGTGTCTGTCATTGTACCAGTAACGTGCTGGGCACAGAACTATTTTGAAAAACCCCTCAAAAAAGAACAGAATACCAGATCTCTCCTCCAATGGGTTACTCCTCTTCTAACAGCATTCTCCTATTCTCTATCAATAATCTCATCACAGCCAAGTTCTTCTGTCAGATGATTGACCATTATAAGTGGAAAGAGCTTTTTGATAAAAGCTAACTGATCAATTGGGGTCTTCTCATAATGCATCTGAAAGCCACCATTCAACGCTGCTTCTCTGGCTCTGTATGTTTGCAGAAACATATTGTTGGCTTCTTTCAGGGCCATGGAGACTCTGTAGCCTGCACCACTCAGCTGCTCCTCAGGAGGCATTGGGAAAAAAATAATGCCCCATTAACTGACAGAATACCAATTGAGCTGTTTCAGGAAACAGATAAAACCTGGACATGCTGACCATTTTATCAACAAATATGGAAGACAGTTACCTAGCAATTGACTGGAAGAGATTACTATTTGTTCCCATTCCCCAAAAAAGGTGATCCAATAGAATGTGGAAGTTATTGAACAATATCAGTAATCTCACATGCAAGTGAAATCTGCAAGTGAAGATTATTAAAAAAAATTACTAGAATAGGACATTGACAGAGAATTTCCAGAAATTCAAGGTGGATTTATAAGGGGCTGTGGCGCCAGGAATTCCATTGCTGATGTCAGATGGATCTGGACTGAAAGCAGAGAATACCAGAAAGATTCTTATCTGTGTTTTATTGACTGTGCTTTATGTGGAACACCTCAATTGGTATTCCATCAGTTACTGGAGCCTTATTTTTTGCCACTGTGTAGCTTGGACTTCTTCCTTAAGAACTATGGGTTCTTGATCATATACTACTTCCTGAAATGGTTCTGTGTTTACCAATTCTTTTTGGTACAGAGACTCTGTGTCATGACTGTGTACATCATGACAAATTATGGCTGACATTGAGAATTGGATATCTCAGAAAACTTAATTGTGTTCATGAAAAACCTTTACCTAGACTATCATGTTGGAGCCTATTGAGTCATTGGTGAGGGGTTTTGTTTTCCTGATGTTGAGATGTAATCCATATTGAAGGCTCTGATCTTTAGTAAGTGCTTCAGGTTTTCTTCACTTTCTGCAAATAAGTTGTGTCATCTGCGTAACATATATTGTGGATGAATCTTATTCAACTCTGGTGCCACATTCTTTTTCCTATAATCCAGCTTCTCAAAGTATTTGTTCAGCATATAGATCAAATAAGTATGGAGAAAGAATACAACCCTGTCATGTCTCTTTCCTGATTTTAAACCATGAAGTGTTACCTTTTTATGTTTGGCCAACTGCTTCTTAGTCTAAGTGCAGGTTTCACATGAGCACAATAAGTATTCTAGGAATCACATGCTTCACATGCTTCTCAATTTTATCTCAATTGTTTATGATCCACATAGTCACATTCTTCTGTGTAGTCTGTAAAACACAAGTAAACACCTTTCTGGTATTCTTTGCTTTCAGCTAAGAGTCATCTGACATCCAGAATGATATGCCTGGTATCACAGTCTCTTCTGAATTCAGCTGGTATTCTGGAAGTTAACTGTCAGTGTACTGTTCCAGCCATCTTAAAGAATCTTCAACACGATTTTATTTGCATGTGATATTAATGATATTGTTTAATAAATTATACATTCTGTTAGATCACCATATTTTTAAATGGGAGCAGATATAGATAATTTCCAGTCAGATGGAAAGCTAACTATCTTCCAGATTTCTTGGCATAAGCTAGTAGGGACACCTACTACATCTCTTTCCTTAAACACCTTATTTGACATTCTATCAATTCCTGGAGACATTTTTTTTCCATTGCCTTCCACGCAGATTAATATTTTTTCTCTATTATCACTGTTTTTTAATCATATTCTATTTAGCATGGTTTTGTGTCATCCAATTCTTGTTGATACAGTGACACTGTGTATTCTTTCCATCTTTTTTGTATCTATAATATAAGAGTTACACATTGGAGGCTTAGGACCCCAATGTAGGTGACAACTAACTCAATTAACATTAGTATAGTTTACCAAGACAATATTCTATATCTTGTGTGATAGGAAGTGACCAGGATCTTAAAAACTAGAAAGGGGTTTGTGCGGGGAGAAGGGTGCAACAATGAATGAATGGAATCCCAAAATCTCTGTAGATGTTCATTGAAATGAAAAATAAACAACCTAAATTAAAACAAACAAACAAACAAACAAACAAAACAAACTAGAAAGCAGTTATCTAAGGTGAAATTATTGGTATCTTCTCTGTAAGAGAAAATCAGAGACGTACAAGAACAGACAATCCAAAGCATCACACAATCACACATATCTCAGCTTCCTCTATACTAAGACCAAAAGAACTTCTCTAAAACGGATCACAATAGAAGATCCTAGATAGAATAGAGAATAATAGTGGAACAAAATTCAAAATCAAAGGGGAAAAATCAGCACCGTATATGATTATGAGATTGAAAAACTTTGCTGGTGGAGAGTTGTTCAATGAGTCCTTTGATCTGCAAAAGACGGCATAAATTTGAAACTTAGAGAACTGAGGTTTGGATAAAGAAAATCAACCTGGACTTGTAATTTTGAAATTCTAGAATGAGTTGTCACACTTAGAGCTTAAGAAAGTTCATAGAGAAGAAACGTTAATGACGTGTTACTTAGAAGGTAGAAAGTTAACATGAGGATATGTTTCTCCAGGAAGGTGTATATAACCTGAAATTCTTTTCAGAGTAGAATTTAAGATTTAGATTGTTGTTATGTGCCTGCCATTGAGTTACCTGTGACTCATAGTGACCCTGTGTACAATAGCTCTGAACCTTGTTCTATCCTGAGACAAATTCACTGTCTACATCACACCTACCCCCATTATTTAGTCAATTAATCTCATCTGTGGTCTATGTCACACACACACACACACACACACACACACAGAATGCCAGCATGGAAAATTATTAAAATAAGTAGGGAGGCTTCTCACAAGTCCTGCACCTCTAACAGGTCTCACATTTTGGGGGACCTTATATTCTCTCTGCTGCAAGACACCAGTGCCTATGTGGCATGGTAGGCTCAAGAGGGGCTTCCAACCACCATATCCCCTGCTTCTGTTAAAGCCTGCAGCCCAGACCAGGTGCCCTCTCACCCTGGCCAGCAACAAAACCCTTGCCTGCCAGGTTAAAGGGCTGCAGTGTTTGAGCACATCCCACCAGATTACCAGACCACTGACACCAACTCCTGAAGACCCTGCTGCCTCACTGTCTGGAGACTTACTTCCCAGCTGTCACTCCTGCTATCCAGTGTCAGGAGCACCATATCACAGATACTTTTGGGGAAACACTACTGTCTAGTTACACCAAGTGAGACCCCTTAAGCTCAAGCAAGAGACCGGGACACCTAGAGGCAGGCAGAGAAGCTATATCTGGAAGGAAACAAGAAGCTTCCAGGATTGTCATTCAGGTTCTTTTGGCGAAATACTTCTGTCAGGCTCTTGGCCCTGCAGGCCTCAGGCCAACAAGGGAGCACAAATATATAGGTGCTTCACAAAACTGTACTCTGGGTTACAACAGCCTAATATCTACTAAGGAAAGACACACATAATGTCAGGAAAGCAACAATCCACCTCATGCATCATGAAAAACAAAATAAACTTTCTCCTAAAACAAGCAGGCCCAATGAATACCCAGAAAGACCCAGAAGAAATATGTTGATGTAGAGTTATTCGATCAGTTACAGAAAAAAAGATAAAAATGTTGGAAGAAACAATGGAAGTCAATAAGATAGCAAATACCTCAGAGTACAGAAGAAATACATTGATAAGGAGCAACTTGAACTGCTATGGAGGAAAATACAAAAGATGGAAGAAAGAATTGATAGTATAGATCAAGTAGTACAAGAAAAAAATTATCACAAGACAGAGAGGGGTACAGCCAACACAGTACTGTAAATAACAGAAAAGCATGAAAATGCAATCCAGAATATTAAAGCCAAAATGGCAGAAGTGATGGTAGGAGAAAAAAGTAGAACTGAAGTGATGGAACAGAGGGTCAGTGAGCTGGAATACAAAAGCCTCACTGGAAACATAATAGAAGAAAATGCAGATATGAGATATAAAGAAAATGAAGAAAACATGAGAATTATATAGGATGACATAAAACATAATAACATGTGTATGATTGGACTTCCAAAACAGGGAAGTGATAGGGAAATCACTGAGAAAATTGTGGAAGAAGTACTAGAAGAAAACTTCTCAGGTATTTTGAAGAATGGGGAAATCCACATTCAAGAAGAAGAGAGGACACCAAATAGATTAGACCCAAAAAGAAAAACATCAAGACATATCATAGTCAAATTCTTCAAATTAAAAGGTAAGGATAAAATTATAAAAGCAGCATGAGGAAAAAAATATATAGCGTTACCTACAAAGGGGAAACAATTACATTAAGTTCTGATTTCTCAACAGAAACCATGCAAGCTAGTAGGCAATGAGATGGCTTATACACAAATTTGAAAGACAACCATCACCAGCCAATGATTCTATACCCAGCGAAGCTCTCCATCAAATATGAAGGGGAAATTATATCCTTTGCCGAAAAGAAGGAACTTAAGGAATTTGTGAAAACAAGACAAAAACTACAAGAAATTGTAAGTGAAGTCCTTCCCATGGACACACAAAAGGAAAGTGCATGGATCGTAGTAACCAGAAACAACAGAAAAGGAAAAAGAGCAAAGTGGCAAAAGTAAAACCTGGCCTGACAATAATCACACTTAACGTGAATGGACTAAATGCACCAATTAAGAGAAAAAGAGTAGCAGAATGGATTAAAAAAACAAACCCACACAACAAAGCCGATCAATATGTTGCCTACAAGAGGCACATCTGAAAAAAAGTAAAGACTGAAAATACTCAAAATCAAAGGCTGGTAAAATATACTGAGCAAATGAAAACCTAAAAAAAGCAGGAGTGGCGATACTAATCTCTGATAAAGTAGATTTCAGAATGAAAACCACCATCATAAATAAGGAAGGGCATTACATATTGATTAAAGACACAACAAATCAAGAACACATAACCTTGGTCAACATTTATACACCAAATGAATGAACTGAAAAATACATAAAACAAAAGAAATAGACAACATCACCATAGTGGTAGGAGATTTCAACACACCACTATTACCAAAGGATACATCCCCTCAAAAGAGACTCAACTAAGAGGCAGAAGATCTAAGCTATACAATCAGCCGATTTGTTAGGACAAAGTATCTTAGACCACAATGTCACAAAACTAGAAATTAACCACAGGAAAGTAAAGCTTACAAAACCACCTCTGTGGATGTGCAGGGGGAAGGGGGTATTAATCATTGGGTTGTACAATTTGATGGGGGAGGTGAAGGAAATTGATGGAATTTCTTCAAATTTGTCTTCAAATTTTGAAAATAAATTAGTAGAAAAATGAAAAACACACACACAACCCCCCCCCAATATCATTAAAGGAAAAAAAAACCCAACAACAAACAAACCACCTATGTGGAAATGAAATAACTGTACTAGAGCATGATAACAGAAATAAAAAATTAAACAAAATTTTAATAATTCAACTTACCAAAACCTCTGGGATGCAGTTAAGACAGACATCAGGAGGCAGTTCATAGAAATAGGGACACACATAAAAAAGGAAGAAAAGAATAATCAATGATCTAACTCAACATCTTCAGGAGTTAGAAAAAGAACAAGCCAATCCTACACAGCCTCTAGAAGAAAAGAAATTATAATGACAAGAGCCAAAAGAAATTAGTTAGAAAACAGAAAAATAATTTAAACCATCAATTAGACTGGGAACTGGCTTTCGAAAGGCTCAATAAAAGTGACAAACCACTGGCAAACTTAACAAAATTAAAAAAAGGAAGAAACAGACAACTCAATTAAGAAATGATAGAGGTGACATCACAACAGATCTAGATTAAATTAAATCTATACAGGCTGGGTTTAGAAAGGGTCGTGGTACTAGGGATATTGTAGGTAATGTTAGATGGATCTTAGCTGAAAGCAGGGAATG
>NW_006400195.1:117133-118444 GCF_000299155.1 Elephantulus edwardii | reverse complement strand
TTACTTATTTTTTTTACTATGAAAATATGTTTGTGTAAATTATAATAAATTTTGGATAACATTGAAAAGAATGTGAAACCCAGAACACTTAATTTTACTCATGTGAAACCTGCACATAAACCAAGAAGCTGTTATCTGAACAGAGAGGGAAGGAACACTGCATGATTTAAAATCAAGAAAGCTGTATATCAGAGCAGTATTCTTTCTCCATACCTGTTCTATCTGTATGTAGAGAAAGGAATTCAAGAATCTGGAATACATGAAGAAGAATACTGCATCAGGATAAGAGGAGGACTCATCAATAACGTGTATTATGCAGATGACATAACCTTGTTTGCAGAAAGTGAAGAAGACTTGAAGCACTTGCCACACAAAATCAATATCCTTCAGTATGGATTACATCTCAACATCAAGAAAATAAAAATCCCATCCACTGGACCAATAGGCAGCATCAGAACGGATGGAGAAAAGTTTGAAGTTGTCAATAACTATATTTTTTACTTGTACTTGCCACACAAAATCAATATCCTTCAGTATGGATTACATCTCAACATCAAGAAAATAAAAATCCCATCCACTGGACCAATAGGCAGCAGCAGAACGGATGGAAAAAAGGTTGAAGTTGTCAATAACTATATTTTTTACTTGTATCCACAGTCAGCATGCTGGGTCAAGAAATCCAAAGACGTATTGAATTAGGAAAGTCTGCTTTCAAGGACCTCTCCAAAGTATGAAGGAGCAATGATGTCAGTTCAAAGACTAATGTGCACCTGATTCAGGCTATGGTCTTTTCAATAACCTGCAATGCATCTGAGAGCTGAGCAATGAATAAGGATGAGAGGAAAATTGATGTCTTTGAACTGTGGTGTTTGAGAAAAGTAGGAACTGCAAAATAGGACTAAAAGAACAAATAGGTACGTCTTAGTGAAAGTACAACCAGAATATCCCTTAGAGACAAGGATGATGAAGTTTCATCTCACATAGTTAGGAAGTTGTAGGTGTTTGTTAGTGTTGTTGTGTGCTGTCGAGTCGCTTGCGACTCATAGCGACCCTATGTACAACAGCCCTAAAATCCACTCTGTCCTGCGCCAATCGCACTGTCTCTGACACTCCCATCCCAATTATCCCAGTCACTGAATCAATCCACCTCATAGAGGGCCTTTCTCTCCTGCTCTGTCCCTCCACCCTCCCAAGCATGATGTCCCTCTCCAAGGACCGGTCTCTCCTCACAAAATATCCAAAGTATGTTAGACGGAGCCTCAGAATCCTTGCCTCCAAGGAACCACCCGGTTTAACCCTTTCCAGGACAAA
>NW_006400195.1:109613-117033 GCF_000299155.1 Elephantulus edwardii | reverse complement strand
ATTCTGGGGCTTCGTCTGACATACTTTGGACATGATGTAAGTAGGGACAGGTCCTTGGAGAGGGACAACATGCTTGGGAGGGTGGATGGACAGCGCAGGAGAGGAAGACCCTCTATGAGGTGGATTGATTCAATGACTGGGGTAATCAGGATGGTTGCGTCAGAGGCAATATGATTGGCACAGTATAGAGTAGGGCTTAGGGCTGTTGTACATAGGATCGCTATGAATCGCAAATGACTTGACGGCACATAACAACAACAACATAATGTCAGAATATTATTAAAAGTTATACTCTGATAAATTTGAAAATATAGAGGAAATGGACAAATTCCTTGAAACTCATCCCCTACCCAGATTGATAAGGGCAGATATAGAACATCTGAACAGACACTCACAAGAGAAGAAATAAAAGATATCATAAAATGACTTCTGTGTAAGATATCTCCTAGACCAGATTACTTCACACCTGAATTCAGAGAAGATCTATCACCAATTTTACTTAAATTATTTCAAAAACTTAAAAAAGAAGGAACACCTCCAGAGTCATTCTATGAAGCAAGTATAATCCTAATACCAAACCCAACAAAGAGATTACCAAGAAAGAAAACCACAGACCAATATCTCTCATGATATAGATGTAAAAATTGTTAACAAAACCCTAGCCAATAGAGTCCAAATGCACATAAAAAAAAATCACCATGACCAAGTGGGATTCATAACAGTTATGCAAGGATGGTTCAATATAAGAAAAACAAACAACATAATTCATCATATTAACAAAGTGCATAACAAGAACCATATGATCTTAACAATTGATGCAAAAAAGTCATTTGACAAAATATAACACCCTTTTCTGATAAAGACATTCAGCAAAATTGGAATAGAAGGGAATTTCTTCAACATGGGGACAAGTATATACGCAAAACCCAACGACATTCTCAATGGAGAAAGAATAAAAGCACTTTCCTTGCAAACAGGGACCAGACAAGGATGCCCACTGTCACCACTTCTATTCATTATTTTATTGGAAGTGCTTGCTAGGGCAATATGACAAGAGAAGGAACTAAAAGGCATCCAGATCAGCAGAGGTGATTACACTATCACTATATGCAGATGGCATGATAGTATGCACAGAAAACCCCAAAGACTCAACAAAAAATCTGTTAGAGTTAGTAGGTCAATTTAGTAGAGTGGCAGGATCTAAGATCAATATCCAAAAATCAGTAGAATCCCTCTATAGTAACAAAGAGAACTCAGAGAAGGGAATTAAGGAAGCAATATCATTTACAAAAGCCAACCACAAATTGAGATACTTGGGAGATAACCTAACTAGAGATTAAAAAAGACCTATACTAAAAAAATTATAGAACATTTCAGTAAGACAATAAAAGTCCTAAATAAATGGAAAAATGTGTTCTGTTCATGGATAGGAAGACTCAATGCTGTGAAAATGACAATCTTATCAAAAGCAATGTACATATTCAACACAATCTCAGTCCAAGTATCAAATTCATTTTTCAAGGACATCAAAAGGGAAATCATCAAAATTTATTTGAAGAGGCAAGAGACTCCAAATAAGCGAAATACTTCTCAGAAACAAAAATGAAGTGTGAGGCATAGCACTCCCTGACCCCAAAACATAGCAGTAGTAACCAAAACAGCATGGTACTGTACAATGACAGGCACATAGACAAATGGAACAGAATTGAGAACCCAGAAATAGACTCAGCTATCTATGATCAACTGATATTCAACAAGGAAATAAAACCTATCAAATGGGGAAATGACAACCTCTTGAACAGATGGTACTGGCAAAACTGGACTTCCGCCATCAGAAAGCTGAAACAGGATTCACATCTCACACCAGAAAATGAGACCTGAGGCATAAACTGAGACTTGTCTCTTCAACAAATAGTACTGGCAAAACTGGACTTCCGCCTCCAGAAAGCTGAAACAGGATCCACATCTCACACCAGAAAATGAGACCTGAGGCACAAACGGAGACTTGTATACCAATGTTCATAGCAGTGTTATTCACTATCATAAGAACATGGAAACAGCTCAGATGTCCATACACAAAAATCAACTCAAGGTTGGTCAGAGACCTGGAGTAAAGCCCCAAACCCTAAAGGTCATAATAGACAAACTGGGATCAAGCTTAGAATGCCTAGTCTATGGTATAAAGAGACTGCCAAATATAGCCAGAAATGCACAATCTGAAAAGGCTAAAATTGATGAATGGGACCTTCAAAAGATTAAATCCATGTGTGCATCAAAAACTTTTTCCAACAGAGTGAAACGAAAACTTACCAACTGGGAACAAATATTTGGCAATGCCAACTCTGACAAGAGTCTCATAACAAAAGTTTACAGAATATTCCTGGGCCTCCACAAGAAAAAGACTGATAACTCAATTACAAAATGGGCAAAAGAGATGCAAAGAATTTTCACAGAGGAAAATAATTGGATGGCCTACAGACATATGAAGAAATGCTCAAAATCACTGGCCATAGGAGAGATGCAAATCAAAACCACAATGAAATACCACCTCACTTCGGTAGCAGTGGCAAAGATTAACAGGACAGCAAGTAATAAACGTTGAAGAGGATGTGGCAAGATAGGAACACTTATACATAGGAACAATGGTGATATTGTACAATGGTACAATGCTCTGGAAGTCAGTTTCCTAAAAAAGCTGAACATAGAAATTCCATATGACCCAGTTATTCCATTGCTTGTAATATACCCCGAGAAAATGAGACCTGAGGCACAAACAGAGACTTGTATACCGATGTTCATAGCAGCGTTATTCGCTATCGCAAGAACATGGAAACAGCTCAGATGTCCGACCACAATCAAATGGATTGAGACATTATGGTATATTCACACAATGGAATACTCAGCAGTTCGCAGGAGAAATGATTTTTTAAATTGTTACCTAACTTGGGAGGGGCTGAAGAACATTATGCTGACTGAACTAACTCAGTCCCACAAGGACAAATTCTGTATAAAACCATTATTGTAGAATGAATATGAGGATCCAAGGGTGAGGGAGGAAGAGATTGGAAACAGAGGGGTGAGGATGTGCGGGGGTTTGGGGGGGAATGGGGATTAATTTTGGCATCATACAATTTGATGCATGGGGGCTGAGGGAAATGGGAAGGATCTGGTGTGAAAAACAATGTATTTGAATTTTTAAATAAACTAGTATTAAAAAAGAATATAAAATATAAGGTATAGGAATGATTATATGTAAACACAATGTAAATGAAAGATTCTATAAAGTCACACATATAAATGAAACATACTGCAAAGGTATTATTATATGAAATTCAATTAAAATATTAAAAAAATAAGTAAGAGAAATTGAGGCATGGCCTTAGCTTTTTTACCTTTTTTAATTCATTTTTGCAGATCTCCTTCTTCTCCTCCCCCAGAGTACTCTACAATGCACCACTTGTTCCAGATTGTTCCCATATAAATAATGCATAATCCTCTATTCCTTTCAGTTCTTCTCCTCATCTGTCCTTTCCCTCCCCCAAAATAATAAATTTTATTTGTCATCATTAAAAGTCTGAATTTTAAATAGATTCTTGAACTGGTGGTCCATAGCTATCAGCTCATTCAACTTTAGCACCTGTCTCATCTCCTGTGGCATTTCCAGAACAACTGCCTTCACCATGAAGCTTCCTGAGTTTACCCAATTCAAACTTGGGGTTCTTCAGCATTTTGATTTTTCTAACAAATGAGGACAAATAGACTGGCATGCCTTTTCTATGTCTTCCTCAATGCTGTCTGGAATCAATTTATTGACCACCTCTTTCAAGTCTTTTGTCTGCACATCGCAGGTCATGATTTTCATAATTTTCTTCCAGGTTTGGCAGACCTGTTGGTGCTGAGCATAAGAGGTCTTTCTGAATCTGATTGTTGAGGTTATTTGTAAAACCAGCATGAAGCAGACAAAGCAAATAATCACCGGCAGTCTTCACATCAGCATGAGCTTCAATCATAGTCTGCCATTTTTTGACCATAGAGCACATTTTTTCATGAGTAAGATCCATGCCTTGGAAGCTGGTGAGGCAGTCTTCACCTTGAACATCCTCAATAATTAGCTTCAATTTTCTAAATGCAACCTCATTATTTTGCAAATCAGCAAGGCTCACTTTGAAAACACAATCCTTGAGTCCATCAGATGCAATTTGGTTCCTTGAGTCCTTGTGACTAATATCGTCCCAATATTTCTTACACTGAACTTAGCTGGTGCCTTTACATCATATCAATCACTTTTAGAAAATGGATCAACCACTTTCTTCTTGGCTCCTTAAGGTGCTTGTTCTTGCCGACCACCATGGTGGTGCCCAGAGAGCCAAAAGGGCCCCTCATCTGTTTTAATGCGGTGCTCATTATCTATCCACTCTTTCCTGATTTCCTCTCCAAGGCCCCGTGTCTGTAATTTTATAACAGTACTATTATGCAATATTTGCCCTTTCATGACTGAGATATCTCATTTAATATAATGTCCTCAAGGATCCCCCATGTTGTACAATGTTTCACTATTGCATTGTTTTTCACTGCTGGGTAGGTTTTAGCTACAAATAAAGATAAAAACAATAGTCAATGAAGATAAAAACAATATTGAAGAAGGGGAAACATCAATCTGACACAACTAAATGAAAATAGTTACCAAAGAAAGGGAAATACTCATTTGGCATATACATATGTATATTGGTTGGATGCTGTGAAGAATTACACATGTTGTGTTGCTGATTTTGGGAGACTATAAATAAAAGCAACCTCTACTCCCAACCCAGAGAACCTCTACACAAAAATATTAGAAAGAAAGATTTCATTATTGAGTAAGCATAAAAGCAAAATGTGATACATTGCAGACAATTCACTAGAGATTGCAAAACAAAATGGAATCTGACCCTTTATATAGCTGCAGTGCAGTGAGTTATTTAATAATGCTCATTAACCATAGTTTTGGGTTTGTTTTTTTTAACTTCCAAACTGTGGACAAACAATGAAAAAGAGGTGTTTGTGGCTCACCAAGAGGGTGCATAGTGATAAGGAGGTATTCTGCTAACCTAAAAACAGGTGGTACAAATCCTTGAGCTGCTCTGTGGGAGTAGCATTGACAATCTCCCATATAACCTCTGATAATGTTTTGGAAGGTCAGCTAAGTATGAATTTATTCTAAATCAAAGGCACATAACAACAGTAATGTACATAAGGAATATTGCACATTATAAGGGCTAATGCAAATAGAATATATGGAACCATGATGAAGGAATTGGTTCACATACTGTTAAATGACCCATCCTAGAAACAGAATACTTTACTATGTCTTCTCATGCTGCCCTTTGAAATCTTCTGTTCAACTCTTTTACTTTATCATTTCTTCCCCTCCCTTTTTTTGCCTCTCCATAGTCTAGTACAATTTTCATATTCTCTTCTGACCTTCATTTTGGTCTTTTCTTGTCTTTGTGATGGACTTTTGCTTCATTCATGAATAATATCCTTGATGTAATCCTAGGACTCATTTGGTAATTAGTGTTTGATGCATCTAATCTGTTATTGAGATGGTTTTTAAATCCAGAGAGAATGAAGTCAGGTTATATTTTGGCTTTCGTGGACTTGTTTTAATTTTCTACAATTCAATTTGATCTTGAACAATTTCATCTTACCCCATAGTTAGTCCTTGGTCTTGTTTTCACAGCTGATACTGAGTTTCTCAATAGTCTATTCACAGATGTAGTAAATTTAATTTCTGTGTAGTCCATCAGGTGAGGTCTCTGTATATAGTTACCATATATGTTTTGCAAAAAGGTATTAACAATAAATAAATAAATAAGTGATTGTACAATTGTGGTCTTATGCAGTATTTGTCCTTCATAAGACCATTATTGTAAAAATAGAAGTATAACTAGTAATACATGTCGGGGAACCCAGTGGGGAAAGAGGTGAGAGCAGAGGTGTGAAGATGAGGTGCACAATTTGGTGAGAGGAAATGGGAGATATCCAGTGGTGACCTGAAAAGACAGGGTAATGATGGGCATAGTCAAGTGATAATTAATTTTATAAAGCATAATGCATGGGAATGAAACACACTGTGAATGAAGAATAATATGGAGCATAATGTATATGAACTTTGTAAGAAAACCATATTAAATTTTTTTTAAAAAAATTGTTGATCCTACAAAATTCTATCGTGTGGTCTCCAGCCTTATTTCTGTCACCAAATCCATATTTTCCAGCTACCATGCCATCATCTTTGTTTCTAACTTTTGCAGTCCAGTCAACAATCATTATTAAAGCAAAGCAAGGGCTGGAGTTAGAAAACCAAAAGGAATGAACACACTTGACATTTCTCACGCTGGAAAAACTTAAGAACAAATTTGACCCTCAAGTTGCAATGACAGAGGATTCTCTGATACAAGAAGAGTCAAAAGAAGATGGAAGGCATGGGGTTGCACAATTTGGTGGATGATGGGATAAAGGAAGTGGAAAAAATCTGGTGGGGACCTTAAAAATGGGGTTCGATGGTGGTCAATTTCATTAAATACAATGTAAGGGAATAATTGTATGAAACACAATGTGAATGAAGGAAAGTGTAAAACACAATGAATACAAATTTTGTATGGAAACGAGTATAAAATAATGTTTAAAAAAAGATAGAAGGAATACACAAGATAATTGTACCAAAAGAATTAGTTGATAGTGAACCACTTCAGGAAGTACCATATGATCAAGAACAAATGGCAATGAAGAAAGAAGTTCAAGCCCCACTGAAGGCACTGGCAAAAAATAAGGCCTCTGGAATAGGTGGAACATCAATTGAAATGTTTCAACAAACAGATGTAGCCCTAGACATGCACACTGGTCTATGCCAAGAAATTTAGACCATAGCATCGTGGCCTTCTAAATAGTAGAGATTCACATTTGTTCCAATTCCAAATAAAGGTGATCTAACAGAATTTGGAAATGATCAAATAATAATAATAGATGTTGCCCTGGATGTGCTCACCAAGTTGTGCCAAGAAATCTGGAGAACAACCACTTGGCCAACTGACTGGAAGAGATCTATATTTGTTCCCATCCCAAAGAAAGGGGACCCAACAGTGTGTGGAAACTATAGAACAATATCATTGGTTTCACATACAAGAAAGGTTCTACTGAAGATTATCCTAAAACGACTGGAACAGCACATCAGCAGAGAACTGTCAGAATTCCAGGCTGGGTTTAGAAGGGGTCGTGGTACTAGCGATATTATAGCTGATGTTAGATTGATTTTAGCTGAAAGCAGAGAATACCAGAGGAATGTCTAGCTGTGTTTCATTGACTATGCAAAGGCATTTGACTGTGTAGATCATAACAAACTGTGGCTGACTCTGAGAAGAATGGGAATCCCAGAACACTT
>NW_006400195.1:97968-104823 GCF_000299155.1 Elephantulus edwardii | reverse complement strand
TTGGAGGCTGCAGTCCTTGACCCTCTGCAGCAAGCGCTTCAGGTCCTCTTCAGTTTCAGCAAGCAGGGTTGTGTCATCCGCATAACACTGATTGTCGATGAATCTTCCATCAATCTTGACCCCAGATTTCTCCTCATCGAGCCCAGCCTCCCAGATAATCTGTTCTGCATACAGGTTGAAAAGATACGGAGACAGGACACATCCCTGGCGCACACCCTTCCCAATTTTGAACCTTGCCGTGTTTTCTTGCTCTGTTCTGATGACTGCCTCTTGGTCCAAGTATAGGTTTTGCATTAGCACGAAGTAGTAGTTAGGAAGGGCTATTCCTTGGAAAAAGACATCATGCTTGGAAAGGTGAAAGGTCAGCAAAAGAGAGGAAGACTCTCAACCAGATGAATTGACACTGACTGCAGCAATGAGCTCAAGTGTATCAGAGATGATGAGGATGACACAGGATAGGACAATGTTCAGGTCTGTTGCTCATAGGGAAACTACAAGTCATATTTGAATTGATATCTAACAACAACAAAAGAGGTTGAAATGGGACCTTTTGGCCCCCAAGAAGACACAGAAGCTGTGCACATCCCTTGGACCTGGCATCCTTGCACTGTGAACTTCCTTGACAGACCTGTAACACTAGAGATGTCAGAGAGATGCCAAGAATCAGTGACAGAGAAAGAGCAGCAACAGAACCAAGAGACCCTCTAGAAACCTATAGGAGCTGGCTTCCCAGTACACAGAGCTAGAAACCTGGGCACTTATGGGCAAGAGGCTTGCTTGCAAAGTAAGGTGATGCTGAGCATTTGGCAGAACTATGTTTGTCAATCCACAGAGTTAGAACTGAGTGGCTTTTAGGTGAAGGCTTATCAGCAGAATGGAGTACCACTGGGCTCTTATCAACAGAGCTACAAAAATAATAACAAATTTGCAAATGAGTACATAGTATGTATGAATCTCAAGCACATTATACTGAATGAAATATAAGACCTATATTATAAAATGCTCAAGAAAGGTTTACAACTTAATTGGATAGTTACCATGGATGAGAAGGAAAAGAGAAGAGAATAAAAGTGAGTAAATTACTAATGTTCTTATTATGTTTAGTCAAGTCAGTACCAACTTATAGTTGACCCTACAGTGGGTTTTCAGAGGCTGTAAATTACATGGGAAGAGATTGTCCATCTTTACTCCAAAGAGCAACTGGTGGATTCAAACCATGAATCTTCAGGTTGGCAGCAAAATTCCTTACGACTAAATTACCAGAGCTCCCAAATAGACAAAAGTAATGTACTGAGATAAGTAAATGGAAAGGCAATTAACAACAAGGGGATGATTAGCACAGCACCAATAATGAAAAGTAAGAACAGACACAGAAATACTAAAAATATAGTCAACAGCAGATATACAAGCACACAGGCAAGACAAACAGATATGGATATATAAAAAGAACTATACCCATGACCATACAGCCATCTGGCAGGTGATTTTTTCTATATTCATTTTAGTATATGCTTTAATTACATTTCTGTATATAGCAGAGTCAACAGGAGGCAATGCTTTGTAAATTTTTTAAATCATAACTAAACACTCTGAGAGAATGAATTATTGTTCCGGAGCCTTGAAACCATGCCTGGAGGACATCAAGGTCAACTGGCATTTTTTACAAAGAGATCAAAGACAATGCTGTATATAGTACTTTGGTAAATAGTGACTGGGGTTTTGAGCAATTCCATAAAACAAAATGCGTATTAATTACTGAAAAGAAGCAATATGATTTGTAAATTTTCACTCAAAACAAAAGAAAATAAATTTACTTTTTACCCAAAGGGATTTTAAAACATTTTTTGGGTAGTCTTTTGAAGTGCAACTAGTGATCTTTCCCTGTCTGGAAGAAATGCAAAAATATCCTGAAACAATAAATCCAAAGGACTAATGGATCCTTATCTTCCATGACCGTGAGATGAGAAGTAGATAATACTCAGCTACTACAACTGACGACTCGGAAAAGGATCACAGTAGAAAATTCTAGATAGAATGGAGAGAAATGTAGGGAAAGACAACCTTTATTCCATGGCTAAACTTTAAGACAAACAAAGACAGGCTTATAAAGTGACAACACTCAGGAAGCATTCACTCCTTAAAATCACCAACCGTGTTGTTGTTGTTGTTAGGTGCCCTCAAGTTGACTGTGTCTCATAGAACCCTATGAACAACGGACTGTTCTTTCCCTATCTTTTTCCTGTCCTGCCCCTTCGCCACCAGTTATGGCTTGCTGAAGTCCATTGTTATGGTCATGATGTCAATCTATCTCCTCAAGGGTCTTATTTTCTATTGCTTGTCCTTCCTGACAATGTGCCAAAAGTATGAGATCAAGTTTCACAATCCTTGCCTCCAAGGAATATACTGGTTTCACTTCCTCTAGAATAGACTTGTTTTTCCTTTGACGATCCATGGGATATTCAGTGCTCTTTTTCAACACCATAATTCAAAGGCATTGATTCTTCATCTGTCATCCCTATTCATTAATCCGACTTTCAGAAGTTTAGGAAACAATTGAAAAAAACATGGATTGTATTACGTGTACCTTAGTCTTTAAATTGACATCCTGGTTCTCTAACACTTTGAAGAGACCCTAGACAGTAGATTTTACCAGTTTCACAAGTCTTTTGATTTCTTGACAGTGGCTGCCGTGGTAATTGATTGTGGACCCAAGTAAAATTTAATCCTTGACATCAATTTTTTTTTTCATTTATTGTAATGCTGCCATGTCCCATGGTGAGGATTTTTGTCTTTTTGATGTTGAGATATAATCCATATTGAAGGATATTAATCTTGTACAGCAAGTTCTTTAAGTACTATTCACTTTCTGCAAAATTATGTCATCTGCATAATACAGATTATTGTTAAGTCACCTCTCAATACTGATGCCACAGTTTTCTTCATAGATTCCAGTCTCTGGAATGATTTGTTCAGCATAAAGACTGAAGAGGTATGGAGAAAGGATACAATCTTGACACATACTTTCTTAATTTTAAACCATAGTGTCCCTTTGCTATATTTGGACAACAGCTTCTTTTCATATGAGCGTAATTAAGTGATTTCTCCTCACTGTTGCTGTTATGTGCCATTGACTCAACTATGACTCATAGCAACCCTATGAACAAAGCCTCTAAATCTTGCTCTATCCTGACCCAACCTCACCTTATCTCTAACATACCTGACCCCATTGTCGTAGTCAACGTGTCAATCCATCTCATCCAGGACCTTCTTATCTTGTGCTGACGTTCTCCCCTTCCAAGCACGATGTCCTTCTCCAAGGTCTTATCCCTCCTGGCCACATGCCTAAAGTATGTGAAATGAAGCTTCAAAATTCTTGCCTCCAAGGAGTAACCTGATTTTACCTTCTCTAGAACAGACCTGTTTGTTCTCTTGGCAGTTCATACGTTCAATACTCTTCTCCAGCACCACAACTTAAAAGGATTGATTCTTCTTCTGTCATCCTTAATCATTGTACAGCTCTCAGATGAATATTGAAATTGAGAAAGAATTAGTTCAGTGGCACCTTGGTGTCTAAACTGAAATTGTTGTTGTTTAATACTCAGGAGAGGTCCCTTACAGTAGATTTTCCCAATGCAGCTTGTCTTTTGATTTCCTGACTGCTAGTGCCAAGAGCATTGGCTGTGGATCTCAACAAGATGAAATTATTGACAAGTTCAATCATGTCTCCATCATTATATCCTCTTGGTGAAAATCTTTGGTTTTTTGAGGTTGAGTTTCAAACATTTCAAGTCCCCTTCAGTTTCGGTGAGCAAGATTGTGTTGTCTACATAATACAGGTTGCTTATGAGTCTTCCTCCTATCTTGATACTACATTCTTCTTCCTAAAATCCAGCCTCGCAATGACCAGTTCAGCAGATAGATTGGAAAGGTATAGAGAAAGGATGCATCCTTGATGCACTTCTTTCTTGATTTTGAAGCATGTAGCGTTCCAGATGAGCACAATCAAGTGTTCTGGAATTCCCATTTACATTAATACTACTGTCCTACTCCTTCTTTTCTTGAGGATTTTATTCTTGGGAAAATGCTACTCTTTTGATCTTATACAGTTCGTTATTCTAAGGAGTGCTTTCCTGTTGTCATTAGTCACCTTATAGGCCTGTCTATTGTTGTTAGGAGGGACCAAGTCCTGGGCCAGGAAAAAATAATCATATTGGGAAAGGTGGATGTTCAGAGAAAGAAAGGAAGACCCTCAAAAAGTCAGACTGATGGGAGCTCTGGTGGTCTAGTGGCAAGAAGCTGCACTGCAATCTCGAAGGCTTGCGGTTCAAATCCACCACATGCTGTGCTGGAGAAGGAGGGTCAATCTCCTCCTGTACCAGTCGGATCCAATTAAGACTGTACACAACAAGGGAGGGAAGTCAGATTGATCCAGTGACTGTAACAACGGACTCAAACATTGCAGAAATGTTCAGGATGGCACAGGATAGGGAAAGATTCAGATCCATTCTTCATAGGTTTGTCATGATTTGTGACTCAGTGGCACCTAACAACAATGGCATTATTTTGCTGAAAGGCAAAGCAGAGTTTGAGTGCAGATGGGGCTGATAGAAACCTGCTTGCTAGCAAGCCTGCAATTAGAGATTATGTGGAAAAACTCTCCTAATTGAAAGCTGCTCTGCACTTAAAAAAAAAAAAAGAAAAAAGAAAAAAGTTCATATCTTTCCAGCTGTAAAACCCCTTCAAAACTTGGCATGTGTACTTTCTGATCCTGATATAAGCTGTATGTTGTTACTCCCCTAATAAACGACATAACTGTTTGGTCTGTGAATTCTGCGTGGCCATTGCAAGCAGTTATAAAACCCAGAAGACATTTAGATAAGTATCCTATGAGAGTGAAGACAGCTGGTGTTAGAAATAGTGGGTAGTGGAAAGATGTTGAACCTCCATCGCAAAGGAAAAAGCTTAGCCCTCAGTAATGTGGGTGAATCTGACACTGCATTACTATTTAAAAACGTCCACTAATGTTTTCTTTCACTTGCATGATTTCTACTAATAAAATATTTTGCTACCAAAAAAATTAGAAAGAACATAAAAAGGTGATTCAGTTCATCAAACCAACCCTTAAATGTGTTTTTAAAAGTTATATATTTATAACTCAAATTCATTGCCAAAGAGTCAGAACCAACTCACAGCTGACACTCTAGCAAGTTGTTCTTTTTTTTAAAAAAAATGTTTATTTTATGTTGGTCTGCATAACAAATTAATATACTTTGTATTTCACACTTTCCTTCATTCACGCTGTGTTTCATACAATCATTCCCATATATTGTGTTTTATAAAATATATTACACTGAACTATATTATTTTAGGAATATTTTTTGTAAGATAATTCCTTTTTTCTAAGTTTTGCAGCTTAACAGGAGGATTCAAAAGAAGCTTGCTTAATGGAGGTTCTGATGTATGAGAATTTACCAAGTTTTAAAATATTATTTCCTGGCCATGATTCTATTACATGAGAAACTTCTCAGCTCAAGGACATATAGCTTTGATTCTTATTTTTACTCTGGTTGTTAATATAACCTGGAGATGTACTCTAAAAGTTAAGAATCTTGTGTTATGACATGTAGTGTAAATTTTCTGTAGTGTCTGGCTTAAGTGTCACTGGTAGTCTGCCATTATATATTTCTGCTTAATTACCACAGACGATGCAGATATTTTTACATTGCTATATTTAACCAAAGCTGAGGAAAACTTATAACATGTAATCTGAATTTACTGTAGGTGAAACCATCTTTGTGAAATTGTGTCTAAGTTCACTATCTGTTAATAAGTCTGTTTTCTTTTTTTTCCTACTAGTTTATTTAAAAAACTTGAATACAAATTTGGACAAATTATTTCCATTTCCCTCACCCCCCCCATCAAATTGTACAACCCAATGATTAATTCCCCCTTCCCCGTGTTCATCCTCATCCCTCTGCTTCCAGCCTCTCCCACCCCTCCACGATCCTTATACTCATTCTACAATAATGGTTTTATACAATATTTATCCTTGTGGGACTCAGTTAGTTCACTCAGCATAATGCTCTCCAGTCCTTCCCAAATTAGATAATAATTTACAAAGTTATTGCTCCAGCATGCTGCATAGTATTCCATTGTGTGAATGTACAATAATTTCTCAATCCATTAATTTGTGGGCTGTTTCCATGTTCTTGTGATGTGAATAATGCTACTATGAACATTGGTGTACAAATCTCAGTTTGTCTCAGTTCTCATATTTTCAGGGTATATTCCAAGTAGTGGAATAGCTGGATCATATGGAATTTCTATGTTCAGTTTACCCCCCCCCATTCATTCATTCATTCATTCTTGCACTTTTCTCCCCTCCCAACCCTCCCACCCCCCTGCCCAGTACATTACTCTCCTGGAAAAGTAAAAGAAAAATTATTTCATTATTTTATAATCCCTTCCCCCAGGTCCACTCCACTATGCAGCCTTGGCTCTGGACTCCCATCATGACAAAAATACCTAATCACATATTCCTTTTAAACAGTTTTCTCCTTCATCTGTTTCAATGCAGTACACATTATTGAGCCCATCTTTCTGAGTCTCCCCCAACTCCAATGTCAGTCCTGTTTTACAACAGTGGCACTGTGCAGTATTTGTCCTTTTGTGACTGAGATACTTCACTCAGCATAATGTCCTCCAGGGTCACCCATTTTGAATAATATTGCATGAGTTCCTTGTTTTTCAGTGCAGCATAGTATTCCATTGTGTGAGTATACCACACCTTCTCTATCGATTTGCTTGTTGATGGGCACCTGGGTTGTTTCCAACTTTCTATTGTGAGCAAACCCA
>NW_006400195.1:97247-97868 GCF_000299155.1 Elephantulus edwardii | reverse complement strand
TTTGCTATCACTTGTTATGCATCAGAGAGTTGGACAGTGACTAAGGAGGATATAAAGAGAATTGATGCCTTTGAGCTGTGGTGCTGGAGAAGAGTATTGAGGGTACCATGGACTGCTAGGAAAACAAACCGATTCATCCTGGACAGGGTTAAACCGGGCTGCTCCTTGGAGGCAAGGATTCTGAGGCTCTGTCTGACATACTTTGGACGTGTTGCAAGGAGGGACAGAGCAGGAGGGGAAGGCGCCCTATGAGGTGGATTGATTCAGTGATTGGGGTAATCAGGATGGGTGTGTTGGAGATGGTGGGATTGGCACAGGACAGAGCAGAGTTTAGGGCTGTTGTACACAGGGTCGCTATGAGTTGCAAGCAACTCAACGGCACATAACAACAACAACAACGATATTGTTAATACCACATGCAAGTAATATCTTGCTGAAAGTGATTGTAAAATGGCTGGAACAGTACATCAAAGGGGAACTTCCAGAAATTCATATTGGATTGGATTCAAAGAGGCTGTTACACAAGGGATATCACTGCCTCTGTCAGATGGATCTTTTTTTATCATTATTATTATTAAATTTTATTAGTTTCAATGAACACTCACAGGGATTCTGGGCTTT
>NW_006400195.1:49789-95895 GCF_000299155.1 Elephantulus edwardii | reverse complement strand
CTGAGATACTTCACTCAGCATAATGTCCTCCAAGGTCACCCATTTTGAATAATATTGCATGAGTTCCTTGTTTTTCAATGCAGCATAGTATTCCATTGTGTGAATATACCACAGCTTCTCTACCCATTAATTTGTTGATGGGCACTTAGGTTGTGTCCAGCTCCTTGCTATTGTGAACAAAGCCATGATAAACATGGGTGTGCATATATCTGCTTGGATGGCGGTGATGGTCTCTTTGGGGTATATTCCCAGTAGTGGAATTGGTGGGTCAAATGGTATCTCTATTTGCAACTTTTTGAGAAAGCACCACACCACTTTCCACAGTGGTCACACAATTTTACACTTCCACCAGGAGTGAATAAGAGTTCCAGTTTCTCCACAACCTTGCCAGCATTTGTTGCTTGTATATTCAGCTTTTTGAGAAAGCACCAAACTGCCTTCCAGAATGGTTGCACCATTTTACAATCGCTTATTACAGTGTCAGGGAACTCTGGTGGCCTAGTGACAAGAAGGTTCACTACAATTCTGAAAGCATGTGGTTCTAGGCCACCAGCTGCTCCACGGGAGAAGAATGTACAATCTCCTCCCATGAGATTAACTGTCTCTGAAAACCTGCCAGAGGGTTAGCTATGGGTCGGTTCTGACGCTACGGTACACAACAACAACAACAATATCCACCATTACCTCAACTTTTCAAGTCTCCACTGGATCGTTCTTATTTCCTTTACCTCCTCCCTCCACCTATCAAATTGTGCAGTCCTGTGTTTTCCCCCGTCCTACCTCACCCTTTTGCTCCCACCCCTCTATCCCTTGCCCCCTTCCAAAGTTTTACTATTTAGCCTTATATTTTTACAGTAATGATCTTATGTAGTATTTGTCCTTCTGAGACTGAATTAGTTCTATCGGTATTACACTGTATAATCTCCCAAGTTGTGGGAGGTATGTTATACAGCTGTAATAATCAAAACAGCATGGTACGGGTACAATGACAGACACATAGAGCAAAAGACAGAAGCAAGAACCCAGAAATTAACCAACCTATCTTTGGTCAACTGATAATTCGACAAGGAAACAAAATCTATCAAATGGGGCAACAACAACCTCTTCAAAAAAAGATTCTTGTAAACATGCAGAAAGCTGAAAAAGAATTCACATCACACATAATACACAAAAATCTACTCAAGGGGTATCAGAGACCTGGGAGTAAATCCCAAAACATAAAGATCATAAGAGACAAACTGTGGAACTCTGGTGGCCTACTTGTGGGAATCTGCACTGCAACCCCAAAGGCACACTGTTCTAACCTACCAGCTGCTCCTTGGGAGATAGATGGCCAATCTCCTGTCTTGCAGTAAGCTATGGGTTGGTTCCAAATTGACAGTACATAAAAATAACAACTAATGATCGCAAATTTAAAAGTTTTGATCAACTCAGAGGTGTTTTGGAAGAAAGAAAGTCTTTGTGATTATCTACCTCTGAAAAATCAGACCCTGCAAAACATACAGAGCACAGGTTCACTCTGACATGCGTTACCAGGAGTTAGAACTGACTCAAAGGCAATCGGTTGTTTCCTATAAAGCTGGCCATGAAACCATGGAAGGTGGTCTGGGGGACTCTTTGGACTTGAGAGCCATAGCCACAGAGGTAAATTCTTGGGAGAAAATGAAAATTGCATATGAGGTGAGAGGAAAACAGCCAAGAAACAAAAGAATTAAAAAGAGAGAGATACAAAATGGGACCAAGCTTAGAAGACCTAGCCTAGGGTATAAAATGGCTGACAAATATAGCCAGAAATGCACAACCAGGAGAGGATAAAATCAATGAATGTGTCATTCTAGCTAGTTTTTGAGAGGAGACTGCTCATCTTTCTCTTTCAGAGCTGCTGGTGGATTCAAACTGCCTTTGGGTTAGCAGCACAACACTCTATGGATTATTTGTAACTAGAAAAACAAAATAGTTACTTTCATAGATGAAAACTTTGCTGGCAGTAAAAACATGTCAGTAAAAACATGTGTCTTATTCTAGATGAGTGATCACTGAGGAAAGAATTGTTCATGTAAATTGACAGATGCATGAGCATAGCCCCAAGGAACAATTTACTACACTTAGCAAAAAGACCAAATGCCCAACCACAATCAAATGGACTGAGAGATTGTGGTACATTCATACAGTGGAATACTATGCAGCACTCAGGAACAATGATTTTGATAAATACTACGTAACCTGGGAGAGACTGGAGAGCATTAAGTTCAGTGAACTAACATAGTCTCATAAGGACATATACTGCATAAGACCATTATTGTAAAAATAGAAGGATAACTAGTAAAACATGTATGAGAACTGAAGGAGGGGAGGCCTCAGGATGGATAGGGGTGAAATCACAGGGATACATAGTTTGGTGGTGGGAAGGAAATGGGAAAGATTCAGTTGAAAAGACAGGTAAAGATGGGTAAGGTCGAATAGTGATTAATTTTATAAAATATAATGGAATGACTGTATGAAACATAATGTGAATGAAGAATAGTGTGAAGCACAATGTATATGAACTTTGTAAGCAAACTAAAGATGAGGGAAGGAAAGACAAAGAGCTATGCTTTCTCCTTCTGATTTGGAACATCCAATTCAGAATCATATACCAGCAAACAGGAAGTTATTAAATGATTTTTTTATTTTATTTTATTATTTTTGTGTGCGTGTACCGTCAAATTAGATCTGACTGGTACAGGAGGAGATTCACCCTCCTTCCCCGGCAGAGCATCTGGTGGATTCGAACCGTGCACCTTTGGGATTGTAGTTGCAGCTTCTTGCCACTAGGTAAGTGATTTTTTTTAAGTTCTTTTTACACTTGTGGGGAGCTCTGGTGTATTAGGGATTTTTGTTGCTAACCCAAAGACTTTGCCCCTTTGACAGTTGGAATCCACCTGTGAGACGAGAAAGAGGAGCAATCTCCTCCATGTACAGCCTTGGAAACCAATGGAGGGTCAATTATGGATAGGTCTGACTCAACAGCAATGAGCTGAGTTTGGGGCTTTTTTCCCCCTTTATATGTGTTGTACTGAAACAAATAAACATAAAAAGAACAGGAATCTAGCCTCTTGTAAAATTTGTGTTTTCATAAATATATTACAGGAAGACTGGTTCTTATTTTACATATTTTTGTAAAAAAAAAACAACAACAACAACTTTCTTTCCTCAGAATGAAAATGTCTTATTTTTACACATAGGAACGGAATGATGGGAATCCAACCCTTTGTTTCTCTTACATGTCTATCACTCAGAGCATCTTACTTCCTCATTTTGGGATCACAAAGGGTCTGTTCAAAGTCACTCAGGCTCCAGGCTAGGGGTGACAGATAATCAGGGCCAAGAGATGAACTGTTTGAGGGGGAGGGTGGGCTGATTGAAGGTGAGCAGGAGATAAGTCTGGTACTGGGTCAGCTGCAGTAAGGCTTAGTGTAGCAGCACCTCTTTTGCTAACTGGTGGTTTTCCTTAGCCACCCGTTGTTTGCCAGAAAGGACCCAGGCTTCTTGACAGCAGCTGCCCAGGGCCAAATTCTCCAAAGGGAAATGTTGCATAGTTGCCAGTTGTGCAGCCCTCATGCCCTGGACATCGCCAATGTGTTCAGTGAAACTGTGTTGCTTCCTGACCTTGTATGTGAGACAGCACCTCCAGAAGTTCCAAGATCAAGTTTCAAGATCAGACTCTGGTCTATCACACAGTGGAAGAAAACTTGATTGGCTAGAGGTCACTTCTATCAATGGGCCCAGCAAAGAGGATGGTGGAAAAGAAAACCCCCAAACAGGATAGTCTCATATGGGCTCCAGGGGTCTGAGCAAGGGGATGGACATTAAAAAGGCTTAGAAGTTAATGCTAACTATTATTTCATTTGTTAATTTAACAAACATTTATTGATACTTTTTTCTCTTACAAGATTTTAAATACATGCTATTTAGACATTATTTCTGCAAATGACTGATAATCGTAAAGAATGGTTTTATGAATTTTTTTTTAAAAAAAGAGGCTTAGAAGAAACCTACATGGGAAAAGGCAGGATCACTTGGGAACACGCATCAACCTCTCCTTCCCTGTCACCAATATCACACCTGGTCTAGGAAGACTAGTTCTTAAGAGATTCATATATTTAGCCAAGAACAAAAGCTTTTTTTGCATAATTCATTAGAATGCTTTGCCTTCTAGAGCTCTCCTTTGAAGTCTTCTATTAAACTATTTTACTCCAATATTCCTTCCCTTTGTTTTGGCCTCTCATATTGCAAGTCCTTGGAGAGAGACATCATGCTTGGGAGGGTGGAGAGGCAGGGCAAGAGAGGAAGACCCTTGAAATGGATTGATTCAGTGACTGGGGAAATGAGGGTAGGTGAGTCAGAGATAATAAACTTGGCTCAGGATAGAGCAGGGTTCAGAGCTGTTGTACATAGGGTTGCTAGGAGTTGCAAGTGACTTGATGGCACATAACAAAAACAATAACATTCTCGTGTAATTTTCTGGTACACATTTTGTTCTTTTCTTTCTCCCTTGCCTTTGTAATGATGTTTCCTTTTTTTCATGGTTGATATCCTTGATATCGTTCCACAAATCATCTGGTAACAACAATCAGCAAATAAAAAAAAATATATTGCATTGGGAAAATCTGTGTCAGGAACCTCTCCAAAATGCTAAACAGCAAGAATGTCAGTTTAAATACTAAGGTGTGGCTGATCCAGGATGATTATTTTTAATTTTTTCCTATGATATAAAAGTTGAACCTGAACAAGGAAGATTGAAGAATAATTGTTGCTTTGAAATTGTGTTATTGGAGAAGAGTATTGAATATCCCATGAACTGCCACAAGAATGAACCTCTTGAGAACGTTCTATCAGGGTACCCTTAAAGGTAAGCATGGTGAAACTTCATCTCACTTAGTTTGAGCATGTTGTCAGCTGAGGTGTAAGTGAGGGCACTCTTTGGAAAAAGGTGGAGGGTCGGAAAAAGAAAGCAAGACTCTCTACAAGATGAAAAGACACAATGACTGTAACAATTGCTTGAACAAAGTTGAAATCACAAAAATGGTGCAGGACAGGACAAACTTCAGATCTGTTGTTCATATGACTGCTGTGAGTCATATTCAACTTGATGGCACCTAACAACAGTGAAAAGCTCTAAAAGCTATACAAGAATGATTATTAATGGCTATGAATTTGTATAAAGAGCTCAGTTCCTTATTTTCCCTAAAATGGTCATTACCATTTAAAATATGTTTGGCAGTATCCTTTAACAATTATCCTTAAGTGTTTGACATATCCTTTTCACATAAAATATGCTATTGTCATTGTTATATGCTGTTGAGTCAACTATGACTCATGACAACCTTTTGAACCCTGCCCTATTTTGAGCCAGTCTCACTTGGTCTCTGACATACCTGCCGTCATTGCTACAGTCACTGTGTCAATCCATCTCCTCCAGGGTTTTGCTCTCCTGCACTGAACTTGCACCTTTACAAGCATGATGCCCTTTTCCAAAAACTGCTCCCTCCTGGCAACATGCGCAAAGTGTGTCAGAGTGTCTCACAATCTTGCCCCAAGGAGTAACCTGGTTTTATCCTCTCTAGTACAGACTTCTCAGAGTCAGCCACAGTTTGTTATGATCCACACAGTCAAACGTATTTGCATAATCAATGAAACACAGATATACATTCTTCTGGTATTCCCTGCTTTCAGCTAAGATCCATCTAACATCAGCTACAATATCCCTAGTACCACGACTCCTTCTAAACCCAGCCTGGACTTCTGGCAGTTCTCTGATGATGTGCTGTTCCAGTCGTTTTTGGATAATCTTCAGTAGAATCTTGCTTGCATGTGAAATCAATGATATTGTTCTGTAGTTTCCACACTCTGTTGGGTCACCCTTCCTTGGAATGGGAACAAATATAGATCTCTTCCAGTCAGTTGGCCAAGTGGTTGTTCTCCAGATTTCTTGGCACAACTTGGTGAGCACGTCCACGGCAGCATCTGTTAGCTGAAATATGCCAATTGGTATACCATCTATTCCTGGGGCCTTACATTTTGCTATTTCCTTCAAAGCAGCTTGAACTTCTTCCTTCGTCATCATAGGCTCTTGCTCAAATGTTATTTCATGAAATTCTTCTGTATCTGCTAATTCCTTTCGATACAATGACTCAGCATATTCCTTCCATCTTCTTTTAATACTTCCTGGATAATTTAATATTCTGCCTAAAGCATCCTTGATTATAGCAACTTGAGGTTTGAATTTGTTCTTCAGTTCCTTGAGTTTAAGAAATGCTGGGTGAGTTTGGCCCTTTTGATTTTCCAACTCAAGCTCCTTGCACATTTCATTGTAATATTTTACTTTGTCATTCCGAGCTGCCTGTTGGAATCTTCTGTTCAGCTCTTTAGTATCTTGAATTCTTCCTTGTGCTTTGGCTTCTCTACGCTCCAGTGCAATCTTCAGTTTCTTTTGACATCCATTTTGGTCCTTTCTGTGGCTGACTCTGAGAAGAATGGGAATCCCAGAACATTTGATCATGCTAATGTGAAACCTATACTTGGACCAAGAGGCATTCCTCAGAACACAGCAGGGTAACACTGCATGGTTCAAAATTGGGAAGGGTATGCGCCAGGGATGTGTCCTGTCTCCATACCTTTTCAACCTGTATGCAGAGCAGATTATCTGAGAGGCTGGGCTCTATGAGAAGTGTGGTGCCAGGATTAGTGGAAGATCTATTAACAATCTGCGTTATGCAGATGACACAATCCTGCTTGCTGAAACTGAAGAACACCTCATGCACTTGCTGCAGAAGGTCAAGGACTGCAGCCTTCAGTATGGACTGAGGCTCAATGTCAAGAAGACAAAGATTCTCACAACTGGACCAATTGGCAGCATCAGGATGGATGGTGAAGAGATTGAGATTCTTCACAGCTTCAGTTTGCTCGGCTCCATGGTCAACAATCTTGGCACCAGCAGCCAGGAAATAAAAAAACATATTGTGATGGGAAAGTCTGCTGTTATTGACCTTTCTAAAGTACTCAAGAGCAACGGTGTCTCTCTGGAGAATAAGGTGCGCCTGATACAGGCCATGGTCTTTGCAATCACTTGTTATGCATCAGAGAGTTGGCCAATGACTAGGGAGGATATGAGGAGAATTGATGCCTTTGGGCTGTGGTGCTGGAGAAGAGTATTGAACGTACCATGGACTGCCAAGAAAACAAACAGATTCATCCTGGAGAGGGTTATACCGGGCTACTCCTTGGAAGCAAGGATTCTGGGACTTCGTCTGACATACTTTGGACATGTTGTAAGGAGGGACAGGTCTTTGGAGAGGTACATCATGCTTTGGAGGGTGGAGGGACAGCGCAGTAGGGGAAGACCCTCTATGAGGTGTATTGATTGAGTGACTGGGGTAATCAGGATAGGTGTGTCAGAGGCAGTGAGATTGGCACAGGATAGAGCAGGGTTTAGGGCTGTTGTACATAGGGTCGCTATGAGTCGCAAACCACTCAACGGCACATAACAACAACAACGACAACAACAACAACAACAACAACAACAACAGGACAGACTTGTTTGTTCTTTTAAAAGACCATGGTACGTTTAATACTCTTCTCCAGCACATCTCAAAGGCATTCATCTTCTGTCAGTCTTAGTTATTGTACAGCTCTCAGATGGCATGGATCAGGCACACCCTAGTCTCTGAACTCTCTTAGTTGCTCTTTAGTACTCAGGAGAGGTCCCTGACAGCAGACATTCCCAAAGCAATTTGTCTTTTGATTTACTGACTGCTGCTGTCACGAGTGTTAATTGTGGACCTGAGCAAGATAAAGTTGTTAACAATCTCAATCTCCATTTATCATGATGCTGCCAATTGGCCTGGTGGTGAGAATTGTAGTATACATTAAGTATATTAATATTTTAAGTTTTAAACAATATAGAATTTGTATTGTTGCAATTTACTGTTACTCAATGTATTCATTGATGACTATTGTAAGGAAAATCCTTCCAGTTATTATCAATTTGTGTCAATAAGAAGCTTGATTACATACATTAGATGTATATATTTATTTTCATCTGGTAGTAGCATATCTCCATTATCTAGTTGATGTTGTTATATGCCATCAAGTCACTTGTGACTCATAGTGACCCTAAGTACAATAGCTCTGAACCTAGCTGTATCCTGAGCCAATCTCACTGTCTCTGACACACCAACCCCAATTAACCCAGTTACTGTGTTAATCCATCTCATTTGGGATCTTTCTCTCCTGGCCTGTCCCTCCACTTTTCCAAGCATGGTATCCTTCTCCAAGGACTGGTCCCTCTTGATCATGTGCTCAAAGTATGTGAGATGGAGCTTCAAAATCCCTGGTTCCAAGGAGCAGCTTGGTTTCACCTGTCCAAGACAGACTTATTTGTTCTCTTGGCAATAAGTTCAAGACTCTTCTCCAGAACCACAACTCAAAGGCCTTGATACTTCTGTAATCCTGAGTCATCGTCCAGCTCACCAATACAATGTAATTGCAAACACTGTGGCCTGAATCAGGGGCACCTTAATCTCTAGACTGACAGCCTTACTCTTTAGCACTTTGGAGAGGTCCCTGAGAGATTTCCCCAATAAAATTTGTATTTTTATTTTCTGCTGGAGCCAAGAATGTTGATTGTGAAGCCAAGCAAGATGAAATGAACAACTTTAATCTCTCCATTCATCATGGTGTTTCCAATTGACCCAGTGGTGAGAATTTTTGTCTTCTTGATGTTGAACATCAATCCACAATGAAAACTACAGTCCTTGGCCTTCTGTAGCAAATGCCTCAGATCCTCCTCAATTTCAGCAAGCAAGATTGTGTCTTCTGTATAACTTTGGTTGTTAATGAGTCTTCCTCCAATCCTGATGCCACATTCTTCCTCATAAAAGTCCAGCCTCCTGAATGTTCTGTTCTGCATACAGATTGAAAATGCTCTCCTTTCTTGATTTTAAATTATCTAGTAGGTTAATAAAATTTCTTTTAAGAGTTGTTGTTATGTGCTGTCGAGTCGCTTGCAACTCATAGTGACCCCATGTACAATAGCTCTGAACTTCGCTCTATCTTGAGCCAGTTTCATTGTCTCCGACACACCTTCCCCTACTACCCTAGTCACTGAATCAATTCATCTCTTCAAGGGTGTTCCTCTCTTCTGCTGTCCCTTCACCATTGCAAGCATGATGTCCCTCCTTGTTGCCTAAAGTATGTCAGATGGTGTTTCAGAACCCTTGCCTCCAAAGAAAAACTTGGTTTCACCCTCTTTAGGACGAATCTGTTTGTTCTCCTGGCAGTCCATAGTATATTCAATACTTTTCTCCAGCACGACAGCTCAAAGGCATTGATTCTCCTTCTATCATCCCTAGTCATTGACAAGCTTTATGACTCAGCAAGTAATTGCAATGACCATGGCCTGGATAAGGTGCACCTTAGTCTCTAGACTGATAATTCTTGCTCTGCAGCACTCTGGAGAGGTCCCTCACAGCAGACTCTCCCAAGGCAATTTATCTTTTGATTTTCTAGCTGCTGGTACCAAGAGCATTGATTATGGAGCCAAGCAAACTAAAGCTGTTAACAATCTCAATCTCTTCACCATCTATCATGATGCTGCTAATCAGCCCAGTGGTGAAAACTTTGTTTTCTTGATGTTGAGCTCCAATCCATATTGAAGGGTGCAGGAGCTAGATCTCTTTTACCGTGAAGCCAGCATACTACCCTGGGATGCTTTTTCCAGATTTCTACACAAGAGATAATTCAGTAATATCCTTATAAATCCACTAGCAGAGTGCTCTCAATTTATAGGTGACAAAACAGTATCAGAGAGATTCAGTTAGCCAGAATCACTCAGCTAGAAAGGGTTTATACTTCAAACCTAATTAATGTTCCTTTGAGGCCAATGTTTATTTTTCATGTCTCTATTGTCTCTGGGAAAATCAGATTACCTAGCTACAACAGGGCTACTCTGACAGCATAGTTTGTTGGGAGTTGCTCTTCTAACTCAAAGGCTGTCTCTGGCAGCTTGAATCCAGCAGCAACTCCATGAGAGAAAGATGATCAATCTCCTCCTGAACTATTTATTTACTGCTATTTACAGGCTCTGAAAACCCAGTGGAGGGTCAGCTATGAGTCAGTTCCGACTCAACAGCAGTAAGTTCAACTACGTGGCTTATGTAAAAAAAGAAATCACTTTGAAATTTTAAATGCTACTTTAATTTGCTGTTAGTAGTTCTTTCACCAAGAGTGAGGCTTTAAAGTCAATTAAGATGTGAGTTTGTTGAAACCTAATGAAATATTACACCATAAATCCTCACATTTTACCCCTACGTGTAAATTCCATTTTATAGCTGCCCTTCTCAAGATTATAGCCGTGCGTTCAATTTTTCTTAAAAAAATAGAACTAATGGATGATAGAATAATTCTGTAGAACTTTTAAATATTTCAAACAGCTCAGTTTACTCTAAATATCTTCAAGGAGATGATCAGAATGGAGTTATTTCTGACCATGTGCTTAGTCATCTGACATTCACCCTGAAAGATAGCATCATCTCTGGATTTAGTAAACTTTGTTAGTCAAGCGCTCCATCTGTTATCTTTTGTTGAGATAAGTAAACATGTGTGGATCAGTTTCTAAATGAGATCTTTTAGTCTTGATAACTTGTAGCTGAAATTTATGATAAAAGGAATGCTTTTTAAAAAAATTTTTTCATTTTAATTGCAATTTTAACAAAAGTTTACTGAAAAGTTGGACTTTCATTCACTCACTCATTCATTCATTCATCCATCCATTGTTGCCCATTTTGTCCCCTCTTCCTCCCTTCTCCCTCTCCCAGTTCACTTTTTAAAAAGAATTCATTGTTGCATAATTACCTCCTCCCTCCCTCCTTCAGTCCTCTTTACAATGTACCTCTTATTCTTGGCTGTTGTCATATGTGTTATGCCTAAGCATATATTCCCTCGTCTGTTCCAATGCAGTCAGCATTGTGTATTCCCTCTTTTCTTAGTTTCCCCCCAGCTCCGTGTTAGCCCTGTTTTATAACCATGGTGTTATGCAGTCCTCTAGAGTTACCCATGTTGTATAATATTTTATGAGTTCCTTGGTTTTCAGTGCTGCATAGTATTTAATTGTGTAAATATACCATAGTTTTTTTGTCTATTCATTTGTCGATGGACACTTGGGTTGCTTCCATCTCTTTGCTATTGCGAGTACTGCCACAGTAAACATGAATGTGCATACATTTGTTAGTGTGGCAGCTCTGGTTTCTTTAGGGTATATTCCCAGTAGTGGAATTGCTGGGTCAAATGCTATTTCTATTCCCAACTCTTAGAGAAAGTGTTGTACCGCCTTCCATAGTGGTTGTACCATTTAACACTCCTATCAGCTGTGAATAATGGCTCCAATCTCTCCACAACCTCACCAGCATTTGTTGTTTGTGAATGCTTTAGACAAACAAACAAGCTTGTAGATGTTTCTCTTGGTCCAGAGCCACATTGCCATTTACCATTAACCAAACCCAGAGTTTTTCCTAAACATCATTATTATTTTTTTACAAAACTTTTTTTTACACTGTAACATGCACAGACAAATGTGCGTAACTTGTAGGAGGCAATCAGATGTGTTTTCATAAAGCTAAAAACTCTCAGGGCAGGATAAAGTAAAAAAAAGTCTGACAACTTCTAATACTTAGGTAACGGTAGGAAACTGCTTTCTACTCTTTAAATGAATGCTCTATAATGATAATATTCTCATGAAATAAGCACTCAGCTCAAGAAATAGAATGTAACTGTTGTTGTTATGTATGGTGGAGTCAGAACCGACTCATAGCTGACTCTTTAGGGAGTTTTCAAAGGATGTTAATCTCACAGGAAGAGATTGTTCACCTTTGTCCCAAAGAGCAGCTGGTAGGTTTGAACCTCATGCTTTTGAGTTCACAGTACAGTTCCTTATCACTAGGCCACCTGAACTCCCTAAAACATAATTAACATCCCAAAATATCCTGACGCCAATTTGCAGGGATAAATCCTACCCTGATTACAAACCAATGATTATGGTAACTAGAGACTATTACTGCCTACCTCCATTTTTTAATTATGATTTTAGTTAAATTTTCAAAGAGATTGATTTTCATTCATTCATACATATTTTCTCTCTCTCTCCTCCCCCAATTACTGCCTATCTTGAACCCTAGATAAATGGAATCATAAAATAGATATTCTTTTGGGGTCTAACATCTTTCTCTCAACATTATGTTAGTCAAAATAATCTAAACTGTAGTACATTGTTGTAGTATATATTTCCTGTTACAGTATCTCAAGGGAACTCTGGCAGCTTAGTGGTAAGACCTTGCACTTTCAACCCAAAGGTACTCAGTCAAATCTACTATGTGCTTTGTGGGAGAAGGGTGAAATATGAACAGTCTCCTCCCATGTTATTTACTGCCTCTGCAAACCTTCTGCAGGGACAGCTGTGAGTCCTTTCCAACTCAACAGTACACAGCAAAAACAATGTATCATATTTAATTATGTGAATGTATGAACTTAATTATGAATCGATCCTGTTGACTTTAAAAATTGTATAATATCAAGTCTAATACGATTTTTTTTTCTTTATGGAAAAATTTTTATTTTGGCAGGAGTGCCATCCACTTCCTAAACAACATGCCTCCGGAAACTATGAACTTTGAGAAATGACAATAGTTATAGAAAGACTTCAGGTCTTTTGTTCATATGGTCTCTATGAATCGTGCTTGACTCGACAGCAGTCAACAACAACAACAACAATCACTTTGGACTGCTAACCAAATAATTTGGTGCCTCAAATGCACCAGCTGCCCCATAGCAGAAAGCTCTGGTAGCCTAGTGGTAAGGAGCTACACTGCCAAATCAAAGCACTCAGTCAAATACATCAACTGCTTTGTGGGAGAAGGATGAAAGTTGAGCAGTTTCCTCCCATGATGATTTACAGCCTCAGAAACCCGATAGAGGATTGCCATGAGACAGAATTGACTCAATGCCTGTGGTTCTGGTGTGAGTTTAATAATTTGTCCATCTTGAATCTGGTATCCTGCAGCTGTGAACGAAGCTGCCAGAAACATGGTACTAGCGAGTAGTGATAATGTAAGAAGAAAAGCAAGCTTGCCACAATTCTAGTTTAAATATCTAAGTATGTCAAACTTGATAACCTCAGCTGAAAAACTAATCTCAAAATTGCTTTTACCTTATTGATGGTCTTTTTCTTTTCCCTATACATTCATCAGAGCTCTGCATATCACTTTTGTATTTTTTGCCCTCTTCTGAGGCAATATTCTACAAGTAGAGATGACCAGAATTCCAACTCTCCTGGACAAGATTATAAAACTTGGAGAAGCCTGTCTATAAAATATCTATCTTACTGAAATGTGGCCTACTTAGCATAATTATTCATTATAAGGCCCTTTCTACACTCTCTCTCTTAGAATAAAACAGTCAAATGGTGACAAGTTAGGTAAATTCCTGCAAAATAGGTGCAGCCCTAGGCCATACACACTTAACTGTCATTATACATTTCATTGACCTAGGCTGGTTTTACCTTTTAGGTAATGAATTTGTATGATGCAAACAATTTTCTCCTCATCAAAGACTGCTGAGATTTTGAAGATGGGGGCCAAAACCTAAACCAAACTTACTATCAATCAAGTATGTTTCAATTCATAATCATTCTAATAGCATTGCAGTTAAAGTATTTGACTGGTAACCTAAAGGTCACCGATTTGAATCCACCATTAGTTCCACAGGAGAACTATGAGGCAGCCTGTTTTGGTAAAGATTTCTAGCCTCTGAAGCTCTATGGGGAAGCTCTACTTATCGACACTATGAGATTAAAGTGGAGTCTGAGGCCTGAAATGATAGTTTGTTGTTGTTGTTGTGGTGGTGGTGGTGCACCATAGAGTCAGAACCAACCCAGAGATGACTCTCTGGTGGATTTTCAGAGGCAGTTAATAGCACGGGAAGAGATTGTCCATTCTTCTCCCACAGAACAGCCGGTGGTACAGGAAACTGTGTGCCTTCTGGATTGCAGTGCAGCTTCTTGCCGCTAGGCCACCAGAGCTCCCAAAATGATAGTTTAGGGATCTTAATTATGTGTGTACATGTGAGTGTGTGACTAAACACAGATGAGAATTCTTATAATTTTAGTTACATGTTTATTTATAAATATTCTAGAAAGCCTGGAGACAACCCATTGTTATCATAAATTTTGTCTGGCTGGAAAGGAGGAGTGGTGATATTAAGATGATGAGGAAAAGGAATGTGGTCCTCTGTCACTGTCTACAAGTTTTGTTTCTCAGGAAGCATCTCCAGATTAAGAAGATGACAAGAAGGATGGAGAAGCCAAAGAGGAATGGAAAGTCAGACTAGAAAGTGAGACTGGCTGAACCTGGAGACCCATGTTTTGTTGACATCAAAACCATAAAAAGTTTATGCTTAAAGTTTAAGGCATAGGCCAGGGTAAACACCAGGTGTACAGGAAATTAAATTGGTCTTCACGTAACTGAAAATTTCCATTTGTTGATTTTCAGAAAAGCCGAATGATGATGGCAAGCATTCTCTCAAAAACTCTCAGTGTATCTGTTGAGTTGTTTCTCACCCACAGCAACCCTCCATCAGGTTTCCAAGGCTATACATCACCAAGTGCAGACAGTCCTCTTCTTTCTTCAGGAGAACCACCATTGGGTTTGAACCACTGATAGGTTTGAACTGTTGAAGATAGATAGTCTTTTGAGTTAACAGCACAGCTTACTAAATCTTCCCCACCAGCGTTGGCCTACACAAACTCAGCTCAGTGCACTGTAAAGTCTCTGGTAGATGGCCTTCCATCAGGAGGCAATCAAGAGCACAAATTTTTTTTTTAAAACTAACATCCCAAAGGACATGCATGGGCACCTAATCTCCATAGCCCCACCTCCATCCTATACCAAAGAATAAACATATTGCCCTCACATACACGCTTTATAAGCCCCAGGGAACACTTGCCTGTTTGACTTAATGTTGTTGTTGTGTACCATTGACTCAGAACTAACCCATAGCTGATATTCCAACAGGTTTTCAAAAGCTATTAATCACTTGGGAGGATTTGGCATAACATAACAATTGCCATTGGCTTGTCAATTTTATTTATTCTTACAAAGAACCAACTTCCTATCTTGTTGAGTCATTTTTGTGTGTTTCATTAATTTCTGCTATAATCTCTATTTTATCTTTTTCTGGCTACTATAGGCTTTGTTTGCTGGTCTTTTTCTAATTACCAGAAATGTTAAGGATTGATTTTGATTCTGTCTTCTTTTTATATGTATGTTCTTATTGCTATAAATTGACCTTTGAGCACAATTTTTGTTGTATCCCAAAGATTTTTGTACGCATATTTCATTTTCATTTGTTTGAAGAATTTTTTAATTTATTTTTTATTTCTTCTATTACCAAATAGTGCTCAAGGAGGCTATTAGTTTCTTTGTCATTTATTTTTTTCCTTTATGCTTCTTGTTGGTTTCTAATATTATAATATTGTGATTTGAGAATATGCTTTATAGTTTTTAATTGTTTTTGTCATTTATTGAGGCTTGTTTAGTGACCTAACATAAGGTCTTTTCTGGAGAATGTTCCATATGCACTTGACAAGAATATATATATATCAAGAACGTATATTTTGCTCTTGTTGGGTGGGGCATTCTGTATCTGTGTATGTTAAATTAGCTCATTGTATTGATTAGTTCTTCTTCATCTCTGTTGTATTTCTTTCTAGTTGTTCTGTCCTTCATTGAAAGTGGCATATTGGAATGTACTACAATTATTGTGAGGGAACTCTGGTGTCCAGTGGCAAGGAGTTGTGCTCTCAATCTGAAGCCATTTGGTTAAAATTGACCATCTGTTCCATGGGAGAAAGATAGGTAATCTCCTCCCCTATTATTTACAGTCTCTGAATACCCATTATGGTCAGCTATGAGACAGTTCCCACTTAATGATACATAACAACAACAACAACTGTTATCATGAAGGTGTCTATTTATCCTCTCTTCAAATCTGTTAAAATTTGATTTATGTATCTTATGGTTTTGTCACTGGGTGCTTAGACAGTAATTATAGTTATGCCCACTTGTTGAATTAACTCTAATCATTGTATAATGTCCTTTCTTGTCTTTTATGCTGTTTTTAAATTTTTGTCTTAAAGTCTATTTCATCAGAAAACAATATTGTCACTTCTGCTTTTTTCTGATTTCCATTAGTGACACTTTTTCTCTTGTCTTGTGCATTTCATCTACTCATATTCGATGTAATTATCCATCTGTACAATTTTATTGCCATAATTAATTTTGTTGCATTCTCTTTATGATATTACAAATTTCTTCCATCTTCTTTTCGGTGCAGTTAATTTTGTTTATGGATGTTTATGGGGTTTTTTATCATTCCCTTCATTGTTGTTGTTTTAGGGTTTACTAAGTCTATTATGATTTTCTTTTTTATTTTGATGGCAAGGTTTATTAATTTTTTTCATGTGTCTTGTAAATTATCTTGAAATTACCTCAACTTCATCATTTTGAAATTCTGTAATTACACTATTATTTTTTGCAGTGTTGTTGTGTACTGTTGAGCTGGAATTGTCACATAGCTGGCTCTCCAGTCGGTTTTCAGAGGCAGTAAATTGCAGGAGAGCAGCTGGGGGATTCGAACTGCCTGCCTTTGGGTGGCAGGGCAACTCCATAACACTAGGCCACCAGAGCTCCCTTTTGCAGCATAGTTGACCTCATTTACAGACTATTGAGGGTACTGTGGACTGCTAGGAAAACAAACATATTCATCTAACATACTTTGGACATGTTGTAAGGAGGGATCAGTCCTTGGAGAAGGACATCATGCTTGGTAGGGTGGAGGGACAGCACAGGAGAGGAAGGCCCTCTATGAGGTGGATTGATTCAGTGACTGGGGTAATTGGGATGGGTGTGTCAGAGACAGTGTGATTGGCACAGGACAGAGCAGAGTTTAGGGCTGTTGTACATAGGGTCACTATGAGTCACAAGCGACTCCAACGGCACATAACAACAACAACCACAACCTCTAGTTCCCCATTTTTAATCTCACAAATTTGTTTTACTTTGTGCTTTTGTATTTCTGGGTTGTAATAATGATTGTGAGGATGGTGCAAGATGGATAGTGTTTCATTTTGTTGTCAAAACTCACTTGATAGCACCTAACAGCAACAATACTGAGCTTGTCTTTTCACAGCTGCTGCTATAAATTGTGTAGCTATTTTTCTTCTACATACTAGCATGTTTAACAACTCTTTTGTAAGTTTTGACTGTGAGTACATATTCATACTCATATGTATGTATTTACCTATATACATGTATATACATGCACCGGGACTTCGGTTGAGGGTAGCGGTCAGAGACCAAACCTGCCAGCAGCTTTTTCCACTCAGGGATGGTTACTGCTGCAAGGTACTAACTACTGTTCATTGGATTCTGATTCAAGGAGACCCTGTGAGTATCATAGTACAACTGTGCTCCAGAGGGTTTTCGATGACCATATTTTTCATGCTTTTGTTCTAAAGTGCCCCGGTTTGGACTACATCTGCCAGCCCTTTAGATAGCAGTCAAATGCAGTAACCACTTACACCACCCACTTCAGAGTAAACCAGACTATATATACAAGACGTCTGAAGCCATTCCATCACATCAGTACATTGCTGACTGTGTAGATCCCAAACTCATCAGGTTGCCACCGTCACTCTCACTGTAGACTCTGCCTCTCTTAGATTTGGCCTTCTGCCCTCTCACCCCCATCCATCTCTACCTAGGGCATCCGTTGCTGGAAGACACCCATCTTTCCTAGCCTCATGTCTCTCATGTTTGATTACTTTTCTGTCTCTGTATTAGAAACATTGTCATCTCAGTGTCAGAACTTTGCACTTAACCCATTCTTACCGATTAATAAGAAGCCTTCTAGCTAGTTGGTTCTCTCTCTTTTTTTTTAAAATATATTTTCACAGTAATTTATTTTCACAGAAAATTTAAATGTTTGAGCCAAGCATCTCTATCTTACTATGACATTTTAAGCTAGAGATTGTTATACATCAGATGCTTTAAGCATGGGGAACAACAATATAGCTAGTCAGTTCCCAAGACTTTGGTAAGGTTGGGCAGGATTTAGTATTAACAGATGGAGTTACAAGTAGCTTTTCTTGACTTCTATTTACTGTTGTGTATTTTCTAAATTTTTTTCTTTGAACATTTATAATTAGATTTTGGAGTTAATCTGTCTATATGCAAATGCTACTTACTCAGTGTGTGAGCTTAGGGAAATTTCTTAACTTTTCCAGGTGCCAAACCCTTGGAGTGGTTGCAAGGAAAAATAAGTAATCACCTTTGCTGTTGTTAGGTGTTATTGAGTAGATTCAATTCATAACAACCCCACGTGACAGAATAGAACTGCCCCATTAGCATTATCTAGACTCTACTCTTTAGGAGGGAAGATTACCAAGTTTTTCCTCTCAGGGAGGTGCTAGGATAGTCAACCTTCTGGTTGGTGAGCACATAACCATTCATTTTACCACCCCCCACAAAAGCTGAACTTACTGCCGTCAAGTAAATTCCTACTCATAATGATCCTATTGCAGGAGAAGGGTAGTGGGCCTTCTCCTCCCTTGCACTTAAATACCTCTGAAAGTCCACTGGAGGGTCAGCTTTGGATCTGTTCCGACTTGACAATACACAACAACAACAACAATGACCCTATAGGACAGAACAGAAATGCCCCATAGGGTTTCTATGGTTGGAATGTTTACAGAAACAGACTGCCACATTTTTCTTTCACAAAGCAGCTGGTGGATTCAAACTGTCCAAGTGTAAATGTTAGCAGCCCAGCATTTAACCACTGCATGCCAATATTTCTTAAAGAGCCATAGTTGGTATATAGTAAATGCTCACTGAGTGTTCGCTGTGATTATCTTATAGCCTGCCAAAATGTAACATGTTTTTTTTTTTTATTACCAAGTAACTGTGGATTGGATTTTAGAAAAGGGAAATTCTGTTTTTCTATGGATATTAAAATGTCATACCAAGAAACTTTCAACCTGTTAGACCGTATTCCACATGATCATACTTTCATGTTTTCCAGGCTAAAAATAACTTAAAAATCCTACTTAGATTTTTGAAAATGGCTTTTCAAAATATGAGCATTTTGGTTCCAAAAACATTGGAGTTTTTTTATTTGTTTTGAACTGAAATGTGTAACTATGGTTAATAAGAGTTAATAGAATTTTATATTCATAAAAAACAGTGGTCTTTCCCAGAAGTGAATGCAGACCTTAATATTCCAGTTCAATCTTCTCCCAACATGTCTGGCTGTCAGATGTCACTGAGCTCCTGTTGGTAAGTTAGTCAGAATTCCTGAAATTTTCAGCAAAGACTGTCAGAAGATTGCTAGGATTCTCTGTTGGGGGCAAAAGCTCACACATAGTTTCTAAGTTTAAGATGGTAGTAAAAGTCGCCTATGTAAGGTTCTTTAACTTGATAGATTAACCTGTGAGACTGTTTTTCAAGAAACAAAGGATTTGTGACCAAGTCATTCAGACTTAGAAAACTGAGATATTATTTGAAGAATGCACCGTCAGTAAATAAACATCAAACACAGGCCTTCTGACAATCACCATGTGAAGAGAAATCGTGGTACAAACAACCTTATCAGAACCTTGGACACTTCCCCCCCAGACCCTGTTCACATTCCTTTCCCCTTACTTTTTGACCACCCCTTAAAAAGCCTGGCTTTATTCTGAGATGCCAGAAAACGGTCTTTATGGCGAATGTGACACAAATTTTCTCTCAGATCACTAGTATCTGAATAAAAAACATTCAAAAGATTTCGACCTTATCTCTACTCAATTGGCGCGTACTGACAGGCAACCAAATACCATCGTTTTCTAGATACATCTTTAGAACTATTTGTTTGTAATGGCTGCTATCTTTGCTTTTTAGTTCCTGCCCCCAAATCTTATAAACTGATGCTTTATTTTTATAACTAAAGTCTTCTTTGTTTTCTTTTTGTTTCATACTGAAAAACTTGAAGCAGAGGGGCTAACGCAAAACCAAATAAAAACACACCAAAACCACACACAGCAAAAAACCCACCCGTGAAAGTCGTTAATTTAACTCAAGAGTACATTTTGTTCTTTTTAAAAATTAGTTCTCCATCCATTCTACTTAATATTAAAACTTCACCCAATGCAATCATGGGTGTAGGCAGGAAAGAAACAAGAATTTAACATTTGCTGATTTTGTTTTTCATATTTATCACTTGATTGTGCATGAGATTATTTTTAAGGGAATGTTATTTGTACAAAGCTTGGAGAGAAAAACAAAACTTCTTCATAGGATATTCTTGCCCATTTAGTCAAGGTTCTCAGTGTGCCTTAATCACCTAATTTAGTGACTTTGATTAATATTATTTGGCATTTCATTGTTTTAAAAACTTTTCCCCTCACATTGCCATTTAAAAGCTAACAGACAAACAATAAAGTTCAAGCTTTGGCGAGCTCAGTTTTGTGAATTTGGGCAAATACCCAGTCATGTAACCACCACCACCACAATAAAGATACAGATATTTTCTCACCCTTAAAAGTAACTTAAAAAAAAAAAAAGTAACTCATGCTGACCCTTTATCATCTCCCCCAATCTTATCTCTGGAACCACTGATATTGCCTCTATTCCTTTAATTTTACCTTTTCTTGAGCTAGATTTTAAATAACCTGGGGCAGCAGTAGTGGACAGGTTAACTTTTTATCTTGACTTGTTTTCTTTTTTAGTGTTTGATCATCAACTTATTGTTTATTACCTTTTATTTCTCTTATCTCAATAATTTCTTTTTTAAACTTTTCAACTCATCCTTTTTTTTAAAATTTTTTATTTGTTTGCTTACAAAGTTTGTGTACATTATGTTTCATACTATTGCTCATTCATATTGTGTTTCATACAGTCATTGTCATGCATTATATTTTATAAAATCAATCACCATTGACCTTTGCCCATCATTAGGCTGTCTTTTCACCCGGATCTTTCCCTTTTCCTTCCCTCCCCTTTGTCCACCCATCAAACTGCAACCCTGTGGTTTTGCCCCTACCCATCCTCACCCCTCCGCTCCCCCATTTCCCTGGCTTGGGTTCCCATACCCAGCTATTCTACTTCTAGGACTATACCCCAAGGAAATTAGAACTGAGATGCAGAGACTTGTACACCAATGTTTATAGCAGCATTATTCACCATCATAAGAACATGGAAACAGCCTAAATGTTCAACCACAGCTAAATGGATTGAAATATTGTGGTACATTAACACAATGGAATACAGCGCAGCACTCAGGAACCATGATTTAGAAAAATACTACACAATCTGGAGGAGTCTGGAGAGCATTATGCTAAGTGAACAAATTCTGCCTCATAAAGACAAATACTGCATAAGACCATTATCTTATATTTTGCACAAAGTGTCAAGGTCTTTACTAGAGAAAATACATTCCTTGATACCTAAGACTTAGCTATTTATGCTTTACAATGTATATATGAAATCTTTTTGTTAAGCAAAACCTCTCTAACATAAACTAATACCATTGGGAATAATTACAGATTTGCATAGATTTGTAAAGTGTGCTCATATGCCCTGGGGATACAGTGTTAACTTGCTGTATAGAGCAAATTTCTGATCCATTATTCACAGGGCTGGTTAGGTTGCAGGGAGAACCTGAGGTCAGAATGTTCTTTGAACGTGCCAATAACATGCCTTATTTGAACTATTTTCCCCTTTCATGGACTATTCAGATTTCTCATCAGTGTAAAAAGCACTGACAGCTGACCTCGAACCCACACATAATTTTTAGAACTTTACATAAAATACTTGATTTCTACTCAAGACAACTGTGATGACAATGTTTTCATGTCTTTATGTGTCTATGCCACAACTCAAAAGAAGGAAGAAAAGTCTGGAAAATGAGCATCTTAAACTCATTTTCGTGGCTGGAAGTTCACACCAAACTGCTTACCACTAGACCACCAGTTCTTCAAAAGATGATTTTTCTCTTTACATTTCTCTATTTAGCATCTAAAACTATGTTGCAGACATTATAACATAAACTGCTAAATTAAAAAAACCAACAACCTTCAATTGTTGCCATTATTCTGATTCTTAGTCCTAGTGACATAAAAGGCAGAGTGGTAACTGCTCCTTTGGGATTGCAAGGCTGCACTCTTTACTGGACATTCTTTACATCTCCTTCCACAGAGCATTTCCTGGATCTGAACCACTGACCCTTCATTAACACCCGAGCTGTTAACCACTATACCACCAGGGGATTTTTAAACCCTCATTACATGTTGCTGTGTACCATGGAGTCCGAACCGAACCCGCAGCTGACCCTCCGGTGGGTTTCCACGTGGCTTTCCAGATTGTAGCACAGCTTCTTGCCACTAGGCCACAAGAAACATAAGAATATATATTCTTTTACTTTAAAGACATTCTCCTACATAATCACACACAATCCTCACCCTTAAATTTTATATGGATAATATCTACTATACAGCCTGCACTGAATTGTCCCATTATTCTCAGAATAGTTCTTGGAGCTGTTTGCTCTGTTCTAGAATTAACCAAGACCTTTGCCTTGCATTTGTAACTTTTGTGGCTCTATTTGCAGTTTTACCAGTCATATGCCACCCTCCTCCTTTTATTCCCCTCATAGCTCTGATCTTTGGACCGCTCAGGAAAACTGTCATGTAGAATGTCCCACCTTCAGAAATTTTTAGTTGTTTCCTCAGAATTTGATTCAGGTTAAATTTTTTTTTATGAAAAGGTCCTAGAGGTTGATATTGTGTACTCCCCACCACATAACATCTGGATGGACTATGTTGTTAGGTGCCTTGGAATCGTGTATGACTCATAATGATCCTGTGGACAAGAGATCTGAACCCTGCCCTATCCTGTGCCATCCTCCCCATCTCTGACACACTAGAGCCCATTACTACAATCACTGCGCCAATCTACTCTGTTAAGCATCTTCATCTCTTTCTCTGATCTGCTACCTTTCCAAGTAGGATGTCCATCTAAGAAATAGCCTCTCCTAGCAACATATCCAAAGTATGTGAAATGAAGCGTCACCATTCTTACTCCTAAGTAGCACTGGACTTCTCGTTTTCCCCCGCTAATTTTTCCTCTGATGATCTTTATGGGTTTTTGTTTTACCTCTAGGTTTCTGATCTATTTTGAGTTGGTTTTTGTGCATAAAGTGAGATGTGGATCCTGTTTGCATTTGCAGCAGGTAGATGTGCAGTTTTGCCAGCACCACTTTTAAAAGAGGCTGCTGTTTCCCCATTTTGTTTCCTTGTTCATTATAAGTTGACCAGGGGTAGGTTAGTTGATTTGTGGGTTCTCTATTCTATTTTATTCCATAGTCTTTCCAGGCATTTTTTAACAGTTATACCAGAAAGTAAACAAAAATTGGCCCTTTTAGCTTATTCCACATAACTGAGCTTATAGTAGACTTTCTTGGCAGGAGAGAGGAAGCTTTTTAACTATATACACTATACTTTACAATAAAAGAGTCATGTTAAAAATTATATTAATGCTCATGTGACTTTCACCTGTGCAAAAGTAAGGTAGAAACATATTTCTAAATACAGTACAACAGTAGGTGATTTCTTTATGTATGATTTTTAAAAGAAAGCAGCACTTATTATCTATTCTTTTTTGTTTATTTTTAAATAATTCTGTAAGATGCTAATAAATCATCACACAGACAAAAGTAAATTTTTACAGTGTGCTTGTATTCACCCCTTAAAAAAAATTAAAACCACAGTGTTCATATCAAGAACTAAAATCACTGTTCAAAGACAAACTCCATAGGATATTATTTTCATTTTACTGAAATACTTCTCCAATAAATTCAAGAACTATCTGTACATTAATGGAATGTTTTCTTTTTCTTTTTTTCAGATAAATACTCAAAGTTATGGCTACAATTCAGAATTAGAAACCGATCAGGATACAATCCTTCAGTCAGTATAACCTGTTTTCAGCAGTTCATTGACTCCTTGACCTTTGCTTTGTTTGAAAACATGTTACAAAGCCCTTTCAATCAGTAAGATCCCATAGACACCCGAATCTGGTAGGAAGTCTACTTCAGAAGTCTCAGCTCTCTCTTAAACAGTGAAATTTTTTTATGTCAACTGCCTAAATAGAGGCCCTACCAGTAGGCATGAAGGTACTAAGTTATCTGTTTCTGTGGGCCAGGAGGTCCACCTCAATATCTCTTGCTAGTCTCCTGCTCCTGTTGCATCTGTTGCCATTTTTCCGCTGCCACATCTAGCCATCTTTCACCATTTTTGATGTTACAGCTTTATCTCCAAGGCCTAGGAGATTTTTAATTCGAGGATTTGGCTCTGAAAATCATATTCTACTCCCAGCTCTTGTATTTATTGTTTAGGTTCATCCTTCCTGCTTGCTTCTCTTTTATCTACTTTAAAATAAAAAGTATGATTTAAATTAGGTTGGTGACTTTAGTAAGAGTAAGGACTATTTTAAAAAATAAATTCATTTATTTAATAGTGGCTATTTGCCACATTTCAGGCCTTAAGTTGGGTACTAGTAGGGTAACCATACAAACATGCCTATGTAGGGGAGGAACCAAACCAAAAGTGCTGCCATCAACACTCCATCAGGTCAAACCCACTGTCATCAATACTCCACATTTCCGAGACTATATATCTATACAGAATCTATATATCTATACAGTATCTATATATCAACCTCCAGAGGAATGGCAAGTTACACCACATACCACTAGAGGAAAGGAAATGCTAAATGTAAAATTTTATATGTTTATGTACACACACAAACACATACATTGTGTGTAGATATATACAGTTAATGGTTTTCTTTATTAGAGAACTCTAGTGACTTAGTGGTAAAATATTGCCAATTCAAAAGTATGCAGTTTGAATCCACCGACTGCTCTGTGAGAGAAAGATGGGAAATCTCCCATGGGATTTACTGCTTCTGAAAATCTGCTGGAAAGTCAGCTATAAGTTGGTTCGTTGGTACTCAACAACAACAATGACATGTAGTATACTCTGTAGGGAATTGTGCTGCACCTCTCTGGTTGTTCAAATCCACCAGTGACTCCAAAGGAGAAAGATAGGCAGTCTTGTCCTGTACGATTTACATCCCTGGAAATCCACTGGAGAGTCAGCTATGAGTTGTTTCTGATTAGAAACCACATAATAACAACATTATCATGTGCACATCCCAAATGAGTAAATGAAGCCAAGAATGGTTGTTATGTTGTTAGGTGCCCTCAAATGGTAGAGACTCATAGAGAGTAGGACTCATAGCGATCTTATGAACAACAGATTAAAACCTTGCCCTATCCTGTGCTATCCTTGTGATCTCCTCCATACTCAACTCCATTGCTGTAGTCACTGTGTCAGTCTATGACATTGAGGATCTTCCTCTCTTTCACTAACCCTCTACTTTTCTAAGAATGATTTCTTTTCGCAGAGTGATTAAACAATAATAAATTCATGGTTAATTGAGAGACAAATGATAGAACCCAGCCTTGAACCCGAGAATCATGGCATCAGAATAACCCCAATGAAAATATACATTGATACATATGATTATTTTAAGCACATTTTGTCATTATTGTTTACATTCAATTGTTGTAAGTGCATAGTGCTAAGCAAGTTGTCTTCCTGTATACATTAAATATTTTCGGGTAAAGCAGCAATGAGCTAAATAGCAAGGCACCAAACTATTTGTTTCCTTGATGAACAAACTTCTTCCTTTTTCAGGTCATCAGAGAATTCACTTAAAGTTAAGACCAATACTCTAATTGTAAAAAGAAATGAATCAAGCTTCTGTCTCTGTGTACTATTCAAGTAGTTTTTTAACTCCCTAAAAGCAAACCAAGAGAGAGTGCAAATGATCAAATCATTTCCAAACATGGTGTTGTTGTTGTTGTGTACCAGCAAGTCAGAACCAACCCATAGCTGACCCTCTGGCAGGTTTTCAGAGACAGTTAATTGCACGGGAGGAGCTCCTGAGGAGCAGCTGGTGACCTCAAACCACATGCCTTCAGGACAGCAGCACAGCTTCTTGCCACTGACCACCAGAGATAGAGCAATGCTTTTAGATGAAATGAAAATTAGCAGTCGACAATTATATGAAAGGGGATTCTATAATAACTAAATCATATTTTACAGCACTTTTAAGCACAACCTAAAAGACTTACTTAATGAAGGAAAGTCATTAAAGTTAGTTTAGAAACAATTGTGCAAAAGTACAAACAAAAGACTCAAGCTTCCAGAGAGGTTGACAGGCATTGTGGAGATTGGAGACCTGGAGGGGAGGCTGTTTCACCACAGGAGATGGGTCACAATTCAACTTGTGAGTTTCTGTCCAGAAATGTTTCTTGTCCTTTGATAAAACATGCACATTTCTGCTTTGCAATTTCCCATGAGTATATGTGAACAGAATTTGAGTGTCGAGTCCTGAAGGGCCCTCTTCACAACTGAAAAGAGCAGAGCTGAGCATGTCTCACACAACCTGTTGGGAATCAACTCAGCTCCTGAAGGATGAAGCTCGGAAATGGGTGGTAGTCCAGGTGAGCTCCTATTGCTCAGGAGGGTCCAGCAGAATTTGTGTGCAGCATTCTTGTTGCTTTTGCCTTTCCTTAAACAATCACAACAGGAAAGAGAAGGAGCCAGGGACTAAAAACTTTACTTCTAAGTCCAAAAGCACCCTTGCTATGCGTGCCACTTATAAATGCAGAGCCTGCAAGTTAGGCCATTCCACGATGATCATGATTCCTTCTCACCAAGAGAGAGATTCTAGGGAAAATGACTGGACTTATGCAAGTCAGTTAATGTCTTTGTGTCAGATCATTCTAGAAAGCATAAGATCTAACTTCGGCAGTAGTAAAACACAAAGTTTGTAAAGTGTAAAGCAGTGTACAAAGGGAAGGTATTAGCCACCAGTGGATGCACAAGTAGTTGAGCCTAATGAGTTCCAATTCAGTTATTTTGATGTCCAGTTGAAGATGACCTACTAGGAAAAAAGAACAGGACAAAGGTGGATAGTGATTTGTTTAAATTACTCACAAAGATTATTTCTTTGCAAGGTGTTACATGGCTTACATAAAACAAAAGATCTTTAATTTAGATATAATTATTTAAAATTTGTTAAGGTTTGAATTTGAGTCTCCAACTAGCACCAGATTCACTCCTGCTCCCTGCAGGACAATTACACTTGATATCTAGTAGGCATCTCAGTTTTTTTTTTTGATGGCATGGCATGAGAAAATATTTTAATGTAATCAATTAATAGTTTCAGCAAACAAATCTGTGCTAGATAAAATTAAATAGAAAATGTAAAATTAAGACTTTTCTATAATAGAGAATTATTATAGAAACAAATTGTTGAATTATAATTTCCCCCTCAAATTTTTGTCTTTTGAAGGATATCTGAGTTTTAGTATTTTGGTATTATTTACATTATCTTATTTCCTCCCCAAAAGCACACGTTTATTGGATGTCAGAGATACACAAAATCTTAAAATGATAACAACAATCTCTATAGAAAAGTCACCTTAAACACATATGTTGTTTGCATATACACACACACACTACAGCACAAGGTAGCAATTCCTTTTTATGGCCCAAACCTGATTCTGTTTATGTATTCATTCTACATTTTTACTGTGGTAGAAGTAAAACGTTACCTGGTGATTCAGAATTTATCCTATCATCTCACTAATTATAAGGGAAACTTAAGATGATTAATTGGCTGCAAAAGGCATCTCAGATTTTAAAGAACAATTCTCATTCCTTCACCCCATGGGCCCCTGCAAAAGCCCCTGAATGAATTAAAACCCAGTACTCAAGTCCAAAGAGAGCTCTTGTGGTTTGGTGGCAAGGAGTTGTGCTGCAAGTCAGAGAGCATGCAGTTTGAAGCCACCAGCTAGCTGCTCCGTGGGAGAAGAATGGGCCAACTCCTCCTGTGCCATTAACTGCCTCTAAACCTGCTGGAGTGTCAGCTTTGGGTCGGTTCTGACTCTACGGTACACAACAAAAACTCAAAACCAAACACTGGACACTGGATTATTTCTATCTCCTATTCATCACATTATGATTTAATCATTTCAATGCATCCAAACTCCATCAGGAATTTGTATACATCTCTGTGTCCAGCTCCCATCACAACTTAGGGCACTACTCACTCTCACCTTAACTTGTGCAATGCGTCCTGCTTCTGTCACCCACCCTACCCTACCTTACATTCTTCAAAGCAACAAGAGATTTTACATTCAGGAAGATTTATTCCATTTTGTATTATTTTATATATTAAATAATTCTATTTTATTACATATATTGTTATCTATGCTATTTCATTATTCTATATTCTATATTCTACATTCTACATTCTATATTCTATATTATTTTATTCTACTTTATATTCCATGACTTTCTACAGTTGTTCTATTGAGTTGGCTTCTCTCCCTTTTCTTTCTGTATTACAACTTTAATACTACCTCAGATTAACCTAAATTCCTGAGGGGTAAATTGGTTGCTGTGAGGCAGAAGTCAGATATCACTCCACTCTCCTATTAATTCACCATTTATGGCACCAGTCTTTTCCCCTAAGGCCCTATCTACTTCTCCTATGAATTTTACACATCTTGTGATGACCACACAGAATTCACAGGTATGGAGTTTGGCAGCGTGCTAAAGAGCAATGATGTCAGTCTAGAGACTAAGGGGCACCTGATGAAGCCATGAATCAGGCTTCTCAATTGCTCACAATTCATTTGAGAGCAAGGCACCGAATAAGGATGACAGAAAAAGAATTGAGTTCTTCGTGTTGTATTGGAGAAGAGTATTGAGCTTTCCATGGACTTCCAAGAGAACAAATAGGTCTGTCCTGGAGAGGATGAAACCAGGTTGCTCTTTGGAGGTAAGGGTTTTTAAACTGTCTCATATTTTGGGCATGTTGCCAGGAAGGGACCAGACCTTGGAGAAGGACATCATTATTGAAAGGGTAGAAGGTAAGAGAGGAATGCCCTGAGAGAAATGGATTGACACAGTAACTGGCAATGGGATCAGTACTGAAGATAGTGAGGTTGGCTCAGGATTGGGCTGCTGTTCAGTGCTGTTGCTCATAGAGTTGCTATGGGTCATAGCTGACTCCATGACACATAACAGTGTTATTTACAGGCTACAACTTGGTATCAGTATCAATTTGGAAGTAACAATCACAACTTGGGATCAGAATTAAAAAGCATATTGGAGAGGTTTGGAAGGCTCCCCTGAGGCTGAACACACACCTTTAGTGCAGGAAACCTTCCAGCCAGGACTGCTTTGTCAGCTGCTCTGAGCCTTGCTATGGCGTGGGCCCCTCTCAGCCATGTGCATATGCTTGTCTTCAGCATCCCCTCCTTCCTCCTGCCACTTTGCTGCTAACTGGTTTAACTCATGGCCAGTGCAGAAGACTTCTCTGTGCTTCCAACTGCTTTCCCAGCTTTCTGTCACACTTAACCTGGGGCCAGGCCCCCTTCCCAGCTCTGCTTCCTGGACTTCTCTCCATGTTCAGTGTTACAGTCCTTGACCCTTACTCTAGTTCATCCAAAAGGTCCCCTCCTCCTCTCCCCACTCCCCCCCACCTCTGTGGAGTGCTGTTGAACTCCTTGTTAATCTCAAGGTTTGGCCCTCACAGTGAGGCCAGTTTCAAATTTCAGGGGATTTGTCCTGTTCTTCAGAGAATGTTGTGTGCACAACGATGACCTGAAGACTTTTATATGACTCTGGTAGTAAATCACTTTCCTGGAAGAAATGGTTGCCTTGGAAGGAAATGGAAAGCCAAGTGATAGTGTTGTGCCTGAAGCATGCCAGCCCAGCAGAAATCACCTCTGGTCATGGGGAAGGTCACCTAAGTCCAGGGTGAGCTTGCCAAAGAGATGCTATCATGCCTGCTTCCAGAGCCTCCAATTAACAACTCAGAATCTGCAAAGGCTGACATTTGTATATTTGAATAAACTATTTTAGAAGTTAAAGACACCCTTTGTAAAAAAGAACTACCCAAGACCATTGTTGTAGAACGAGTGCGAGAATCCAAGGCGGGGAGGGGGGTGGGCTTAATCATAGGGTTATGGAATTTGATGGATTGAGGGAGGGATGTGTAAAAGAAAGGAAGGATCCGGTGTGAAAAACAATGTATAAGAATTTTATGATCTTTGTATGTAAACTAATATTACATGTAAAAGACCTACTTACTCAGTCCCATTCTCTTCACTTTCCTCCCCACAAAGAAACCACTAGCAGGATTTCCAGACCATGCTCTTATATTTTTATTACCAACATGCATACACCCAGCCCCAAATCCCCACCTTTTTTATAAGGAAAAGATTAATGTGCTTTCCAAACTCACCTGAGACATCTCTACTCCATTTGTGGAGATCTCACACTACGGATCATGAGGGTTTGCCCACACTACATGATGCTGGATTCATAGGGTTTGCCCTCTTCTGAAAAGCTGAGAGTGTTGCACACAAAAGAATGACTAGGAGACATTTATTTCTTTAACTCTTGACACCAAATCACTTTATTGGAAGCAATGAGTAGACTTGGAAGAGAGAAGAGAGATAAAGGTGCATCCTTGCTGGGCACCTAGGAGGACGGAGATCAGCTGGTGGGTAAGGCTTAGTAAGGCTTAGTTCTTCTAATTGATGTTATCCAGTGAGAACTTACAGAAGAGGTAGTTGATTAGGCTGGTCTTGTGGTTGCCCTGCTCCTTGATGGCTCACTGCAAGAGGCGGTTCTCCAGGTCACACAGCTGCAGGTCTCCCTTCTTGGTGGCCAGTCGGCGCAGGACGACGAGTTTCTGGTCGATGCTCTGGTCTAGGGAGTTGGCGTGCTTCAGGGCGTACAGCCCGCTGCTCCACTCTTTCAGGTCGGGGCTCTGGTGCTGGGGCAGGACGTGGTTCCGGTGCTGGTTCTGCAGCCTCACCATCACCTGGGAGCGCTCTTCGTGCAGACGGCGCAGAAAGTAGCAGGCGAAGTTCTCCCGAGTTACTTCGTAGCTGTCTAAGTCTAAGGCCGTGGATCGGCACACGCAGGAAATTCATAGCTCGGCCTTGATTTCCTACTTGACGGCGGCCCCGCAAAGCCTGGAAGGTAAGTCGCGGGCCATTTTGGCGAGCGGCGCGGGCTGGATGCCGACGGCGCGGGTGGAGCATCACCGGCGGCGGGCGGCGAGCGCGGCGCGGCGCTTGAGCAGTCCCCAGGGTGGGCGACAGGATGGAGTGCCTCTTTGGGAACACCAGAAGGTAGTGCGCTGATATTGAGGTGGCCTGCTCTGGACCAGGATAGCGGGACTCAGACCCGGATGGCAGAGTTTAAATCCGGATGGCCCGCTGGCCATGGGGGGCGGGGGCAGGCGGTGAAAGAGGACCGGGATCAGCCGGAGGGGGCGGTGGCGCCGCGTTCTGTGGAGCTGGGAAACTCCCCTGCTGTGTGCGCTTAGTGTTGCACTCTGTTGAGTTAAATGTGGCAATAGTAGTTCTTTTTTTTTTTTAGTTCTAGTTTCCAAGGACTTTCTCTTATCCTATAATTCTATCATTGCTCCAAATCAACTTGTTCACATTTTGTAAATTCATTTCCTTCTTTTAAGATCGGGGGAAAAGCATTTCAGTGTGTACTGTTCTCTTCTGTTTACTGTTTTCTGTATTACCTCTTCCCTCCAATGACTTGTAGCTTTATTTATCATGATTATCTCTTTCGTGTTCCTCAAATACTTAACAAACCCATTGATAAAAATAAACCATAAAGCACTTGTTTGATTAATATAGGTCTTAAGCATGAAGCACATAGTCCCTATAGGGAATTGCACTGCTAATCCAAACGCTTCACCTCTCTGGTGGTTCAAATGCACCAGCTTCTCCGTGGGAGAAAAATGAATAATCTACTCCTGTGTGATTTACAGTCTCTGAAAAATCTGCTGATGGGTCGTCTGAATCATTCTGACTCGATGGCAATGAGTTGATGCTCAGTTGTAAGCATGTTTTTAGTTTTCAGTTGTGTTTTTCTCAATCCCTCCACTGAATGGAGGAAGGGAGGATGTGCTAGTGAGACAGAGGACTTTTCCCTTTGATATGCAGTTAGTAGGTAGGGTAGGGGGTTAGCAGTTGCCAAAATAAGCACAACTTTCGTATACATTGGAAGACTTAGTGCATTTGTTTCTAGGTAGATATGTCTTTCTGTTTTCCATCTCCAAATCTGCTGTGCAAGTCTTCAGTTGGCTCCAGCCTTTCTCTACTTCGGCAAACTGATTCAGACCTTGAAATTTAATTTCCGATTTTGAGCTGGGAGAATAGCCACTAGAGGTCGCTACCATTGGGGAAACTGTAAACAAGAGTGTCGAAAAGTTCCAGGGAGGCAGATATAAGTTGATCTACACTATACAGAGTAGTTTTTAGTCTCACATTTAACCCAAAATTCTTTTCAGTGTTTTGGTTTAGATGACTATGGTTTAAATTTCTCTTAATAGGCTTGTTTACCCCCTCCAATTTGGTTTTATTTGGCTTTTTTGGTTTTGTTGGTATTTTTAATTTACCAATCCAATATAATAATAAACAACAACTATACATGGACCTTGTTGGATGGAATACACAGTAATCAAATTGACCACATAAAGAAACAATAGTGAAGTTCAATTTCAAAAGTCAGAACAAGGCCAGGGACCAACTGTGGATTAGATCACCTCAAATGTAATTTTAAGCTGAAGCTGAAGAAAGTAAGACAAGTCCACAAGAGCCAAAACAAAACCTTGAATGTACCTTAGTTTAATTTAGATAGCATCTCAAGGATAGAGATACATTGAATACTAATGACTAAAGACTAGAAGAGTTGTGACATGACATCCAGGACATCAGATATGCAGAAAGCAAGAAGATATTAAAAAGGCAAAGAAGACCAAAATATATATCAAAATAGATTTAGAAACTTGCTCTAGAACATAGGGAAGCTAAAAAGAAAGAAGAAATAATTAATTAAGATAACTGAATGGAAGATTTCAAAGGGCAGCTCCAGGTTCAGTGAGATCCAGACAGCAGCTGCAGCAGCTCTTGCTCTTGTCTTCTCATACTCTCTTTGCCATATCTCTTTTTTCCTCTGGAAACATGGCCTCTGGCATGGCTGTCTCTGATGGTGTCGATCAAAGTGTTCAATGACATGAAAGTGCTCAAATCATCCACATGAGATGAGAAAAAGAAGAATATCATCCTGGAGGAGGGCAAGGAGATTCTGGTTGGAGATGTGGGCCATACTGTCAACAACCCCTACGCCACATTTATCAAGAAGCTACCAGACAAAGACTTCTACTACACCCTGAATAATGCAACCTGAGACCAGGGAGAGCAAGGAGAACTTGGTGTTTATCTTTTGGGGCTCTGAGTATTCACTCCTTAAGAGCAAAATGATCTATACCAGCTCCAAGGACGCCATCAAGAAGAAGCTGACAGGGATAACACATGAATTACAAGTTAACTGCTGTGAGGAGGTCAAGGACTGCTGCACCCTGGCAGAGAAGCAGGAGGCAGTGCCATCATCTCCCTGGAGGGCAGCCCTTGTAAACCCCTTCCAGGCCCCTGCCTGGTACATTTAGAAGCCTCAGATCTGAACCCCCTGGATCTTGCTCCTCCCTCTGGCCCTGATGGTTCTGGCCATCCCAAATAACTTTTGATCTTTTGATTCTTCTTGGATTGAAACAGACTTAGTGCCTCCAGGCACCCTAGTTTAAGGGGTACTTTTATTTTTTATAACAACATTCTCTCACTCCCTACCTGTTCCTTTCCCTTTCCAGGCTATCAATTTCTAACTGCAATAGTGACTCTGTGCTTATCTGTTTAGTTCTGTGTATAAAGGGAACGTCTTGGAGATGACCTCTACCCACGCCAGCTAGTTCCCACCCCCTTTTCCCCTGGTCATGGCCCACTTGTTTGGAGTCAGGGCCAGCTAGGAATCTTTGATTTAAAAAAAAAAATAAGAAAAATATTCACTAAGAAAACAACATAGGGCAGCTCAAGAAGAAAAAGTATTATAATGGAATGTGCAAAGACTTGAATTTAGAAAACTGGAAGGGAGCACATACTTGGTATTTCTCAAGCTGAAAGATTTTGAACAAAAACTCAAGCCTCTTTTTACTGATGGTGGTGTAGAGGCAGGGGCAGGAACAGAACATTTGAGTGGAACTCTTAGCCAGTTATTGAACCATGGCTTTTCTGAATTGTTACAGCTAGTGCAAGTGCTCGTCTCTTTTACCATCCCCCACCACCCACTGAATCTGAGAATGAATTGGAGCATTTCAGTATCTTTTACCCAGAGCCCTCAATTTTAAAAAAGAAACAAGAGTAGGTGTTAAATGAGAGTCCCTCTCTCTCCAGCTGAGCCTGGAGACTACATCCCAAGGTCAGAAGTCAATAAAGAGGCATTGGAGAGTCTATAGTTCTTGGACCCTTCAGATATTGATGCATATGTGACTATGGTTCCTACAGCTCCTGGTACCAACATGAAGGGAAAATAGATGATATTCTCCAATTTTGGATTGGAGGTCACCATCACTGGGGACCTTATCCATACCTGACTATTAGTGAGACCCTTTGAGTCAGTTAATTTTTGAAGAGTAATGATGTCCTTTTGAGGACTAAGGTGGCTCTGATTTCAGGCCATTGTCTTTCTGATAACTTGCTATGAATCTGAGAGCTGAACAATGAATAAGGATGACAGACGAAAAATTGATGCCTTTGATCTGTGGTGTTAGAGAAGAGCACTGAACATCTCATGGATGGCTAAGAGAACAAACAGATATGTCTTGGAGAGGGTGAAGCCAGAGCACTCTTTGGAGGCAAGAATGATGAGCATTCGCCTCACATACTTTAGACATGTTGTGAGGAGGTGCTATTTCTTAGAGAGGGACATGATGCTGGAAAGGGTGGAGGGTCGGTGAAGGAGAGGTAAATTGACATGGTGATTGCTGCAGTGGGCTCTTGTGTGTTAGTAAGTGCGACAATGGCACAGGATAGAACAGAATTCTATTTTGTTCATAGGGCCTCTATGAGTCGTGCTTTACTTGACAGCACCTAATAACAACAACATTTGAGTCCCTAAAATCCATCAATGCTATCGCCTCCATTGCAGAATGTGTTATTGGATGCAGTGGGCAGACTACTGAATGATTCAGGAAGCATCAAAAGAAGATGGAAGGAGTACACAGAGTCACTGTACTAAAAAGAATTGGCCGACACAGAACATTTTCATGAAACAACATTTGATTAAGAGGCAATGATGCTGAAGGAGGAAGTGCAAGATGCTGTGAATATATTGGCTATGCATACCCCTCCCCCCTTCACTCTCAAGCCTAGAAGGAAATTGCTACCATTATGGTCATATTGGTAAGACAAATGGAAAATTGTAACTATACTGGGCCTTATTTGATCCAGGTCATGTGGCTGATGCCTTGGCAAGCCTCAGACTAACATGTGAAATAAGTCTTCCTTTATGGATAAAGAGCACTGGTGGTGTAGTGGGTTAACTGTTGGGCTGATAACAATAGGTTGTCAGAGCTAAAAACTGCCCAGACACAGATACCTCAACCGACCAGTGCATTATTGGCAAAAAATATCCCATTGAATTGCTTATCCTGTCCAGGAGTTCTATTGGATCCTGACTGCAGTTGACACTTTCTCCAAGGTTGGCATAAGCATTTCTAGGACCCTATTTGTTCCCTGCTTATGTTCTTTAAGTACATTGCCTCTACTAATGACCCTGCATTTGTGGCGCAAGTCGCACATCAATGGTCCCCTTCATGGGGCAGGTGATGGGTGCTCCATGCTCCATATCATCACCATTCTGGAGAGTCATTGACTTTTGACTTTTTTTTTATAAAAACTTAAAGGATGAGTTTAAGTGGTTAATAGGAGAGAACAAGATAACTTCAACCTAGAATATACATCACAGGCAAGCAGTCTGAGGTCTCCAGGCAGCAGTTCCCTACACAAGTCCTATAATTCCTGTCCTATACTTAACTAGATTGTCTACCAGATTCCTTCAATTATATGCTTTTTTTAAAAAAAATTATTAATATTTCAGTTTTTATGGTGGTGTGGGTTGCAACAGTCTCCCATCTTATTAGGCCATTTCCTGAATACTTAGATTGATAGGATATTAGCACAGTTGTTAAACAGCCTTGCTGGCTGAGACCTCTGTTGAAGATGGCCAAAAAATAGATGGGATACCAATTAATGTGTTTCAACAAACACATACAGCCCTAGTCATGCCCACCAGGCAGTGCTAGGAAATTTGGAGGACAGCTAACGGACCAACTGACAGAAAGAGATTCATACTTTTTTCTCCATTCCCGAAAGAGGTGATACAACAGAATGTGGAAAGTATTGGACAACATCATTAATATCATATACAAGTAAAAATTACTTGAAAATTATTTAAAAAATGGCTAGAACAAAACCCTGACAGGGAACTTCCAGAAATTTGGGCTGAACTTAGAAGAATTCATGGCACCAGGAATATATGTCATTGCTGATATCAGATGAATATTGGCTAAAAGCAGAAAATACCAGGAGGATATCTATGTGTTTTGTTGACTATGCAAAGATATTTGATTGTATGGATCATAACAAATTATGGCTAACATTGAGAAGAATGCAAATTCCTATAACACTTAATTATGCTTTCCCAAAACCTATAATTAGACCAAGACGCTGTTGTCTGAACAGAGCAAGGGAAAATTAGATGGTTTTAAAACAAGACAAGTGTGAATAAAGACTGTATCCTTTCTCCATACCTACTCAGTTGGTAGTCTGAACAAATTATTCAAGAAGCTGGAATTTATGAAGAAGCATGCAACATCAGAATCAGTGGAAGACTCATCAAAAACCTGTATTACACAGATGACACAACCTTGCTTGCTCAAAGTAAAAAAAAAAAAATACTTGAAGCACTTGCTGTAGAATATCAAAGATTAGAGTGTTCAATGTGCATTCCAACTCAACACCAGGAAGAAAAAGATCCTAACCACTGCATCAGTAGGCAACGCCATGATAGATGGGGAAAAGGATTGAAGTTGTCAATGATTTAGTCTTACTTGAATCCAAAGTCAGGACCCTTGGCACCAGTAGTCAGGAAATCAAAAGATAAGTTGTATTTGGAAAATCTCCTATCAGGGACTGCTCCAAGGTGCTAAAAAGCAATGATGTCGTTTTGAAGACTAAGGTGCACTTGATCCAAACTATGACCTTTTCAATTACTTGCTATGAATATGATTTTGGACAATGAATGATGATGGCTGACAAAAGAATCAATGTCTTTACATTACAGTGTTGGAGAAGAGCACAAAATGTCCCATGGATGTTAAAAGAACAAACAAATATGTTTTGAAGAATGTGAAGCCAGGGTGCTCCTTAGAAGCAAGGACAGCAGTGAATCTTCATCTCACTGCTTTTGACATATTGTTAGGAGGGGCCAGTCCTTGGAAAAGGGCATCATGTTTGAAAAGGCAGAGGTTCAGTCAAGGAGGGTAAGACCCTCAACAAGATGGACTGACATAGTGACTATAACGATGGACTCCAGTATAGCCAAGATGATGAGGATAGCAGAGGATAGAGTTCAGATCTGTTATTCAAAGGGTTGCTATGAGTTGTAGTCGACTTTACAGCACACAATAACAACATTAAATAATCAAGGCTAGAGACAGAACCTCCTTCATTTAACTCCTTTTCTATTTTAACCTACATAGACTCAATAATAATGATTATCAGTTTGAGATCTCTGATCACTCAGTTAACATTTTACTTAAGGTTCCCCAGTTGCTTTGACCTAGTAGAACTGTGTGTGGGATATCAGTATACAAAATACATTTTTAAAAATTATACTGCAAGAGAATACAAGGTAAAATAATTGTATTCACTGTCATGGGGATGCATATGGTATGGGATAGACTATTCATGTTTCAATCAATGAAGAGACGTCCCTCTCAGCAGATAGGATATGACCACCATTGAACCACAGAGATAGGTACAGAGGCAGGAGTGAGAGTGTATCAGACCTCTCTTTTCCTGTTTTCCACAAAGTAGCCAGATTGATATCTGCCTCTAAAGTTATTGACATAATCTGACCCAGGCACTGTTAAAGATCTCATTCACAGTCCAGCCCCACAGGTAAACATCTGATTGCTGGAATACTGAATAACACAGATTTTTATCTATTCATAGGCCTTTTTCTTGAGCTCCCCAACTTTGTTAATCTCTACTTGGTGCACTTGAAAGAGGGGGCCTGGATCCACTGTTTTGGCCTCTAATGTAGTGACTTTCTTCCCTTCCTCTCCACTTTTCCCTACTTTACACAGACACTTCAATTCTTGAAAGGCTCTGCTCACCAAAAGGAACCTCTAGCTGGTTGACTTACATGGCAGTCAATGAGCCTTAGGTTCTTAGCATTGTGTGTGCTCCCTAGATTCTCTCTCTCTCTCTCTCTCTCTCTCTCTCTCTCTCTCTCTCTCCCTCTCTCTCACACACACACATAAACTAGGCTTTCATCTGTCTTCATCCTTCCAATATAATATGATTGTAAGGTATAGATGAGAAACATTATTTTTTAAAAAAGCCCTTCACTTTGTGCATGTTACATTGTTCATAGGGTCGCTGTAGGTCGTTCTCTACTCAGTGGCACCTAACACCACCACCTTAGTTGGATGAGTGTAACATGCACATTCTCTAAGACATATCTGTTTGTTCTTTTGGCAGTCCATAGGATATTATGTACTCTTCTCCAACACTATAGTTTAAAGGCATCAATTCTTTTACTGTAATTCTTATTCATTGTCCATTTTTCAAAAGCATAGCAAGTGATTGAAAAGACCATGCACCTTAATTCTCAAACTGATATTACTTCCCAACCATTTGGAGAGGTATCTGATTGCAATACTTGTGCAACACTTCTCCTTGGTTATAGATCCAAGTAAGATGAAGTAATTGACAGTTTCAATCTTTTCTTCGTCAACCAGCTGCTCTGCAGGAGAAGGATGGACAATCTCTTTCTGTGTGATTAACTGAGTCTGAAAACCTGCTGAAGGGTAAGCTATTGGTTAGTTCTACCTCTATGGTACATAACAACACCATGATCCTATTGGCTCAGTGGTGAGAATATTAGGTTTCTTGACATTGAAATGTAATTCATATTGAAGGCTGCAGTGTTTGATCTTCTGCAGCATGTGCTACAAGTTATCTTCACTTTCATCAAGCAAGGTTATGTCATCTGCATAATGTAGGTTATTGATGAGTCTTCCTCCAATCCTGATGTCACATTCTTCATACAGTCCAGGTTCTAGAATAATTTGCTCAGCATGCAGATTGAATACGTATGGAGAAAAAAATACAACTCTGACACACACCTTTATTAATTTTAACTACCTTAGTGTTTCCTTGCGCTGTTTGCACAGTAGCTTCTTGGTCTAAGTTTCACATGAGCATAAGGTAGAAGTTCCAAAATCAGGCAGACCCTGGGTACATGAAATTGACAAGTGGCATTACCAACTCTCTGTACATATGCATACTCTGGGTGGTTATCCCAATTCTTTGGGTCATTCTGTAACTGGAGAAAATAAAATGGCATTTGACTACATGTCACTACAATCCAATTAGTAGGGACAAGGATTGAATCTTTTAAATGTGCTTTCTTCCTGAAATCTGAGAAAAAAGATGGGTGATCTAGATATCTTAAAGACTATTTTCTGACATTTCAGAATCAAGCCAGGCTTTTTAGGGAAGTGGGTGAAATAGTTAAGAGAAAAGGTGTGAAGGGTCCAGGGGGAATGGTCCAAAATTGTTTGTTCCATTATATCTATCATGTGTTATACGTCCTGTGTTTGATGTCCGAGGCAGGTATTTTTCAGGCTTCCTTGCAAACAGTGCATTCTTTTTTTTTCCAGTGCATTCTTTATGTAATCTGTCAGAGGGGTTTTGTGTCTGCTTTTTCCATGTCATGGTGACTTGATTGCAAATCTTTAGATACGGAGTAACAATCTGATAACTACCTAACCAATCAGATTAATGGACTTTATACAGGCATTTTTTATTTTTGCCCTAAATTTAGGGAACCATGTATTATAATCTCAAAAATTTGGTAACTTATACTATCCTCCTAAACTTAGGAAACTATTGACTATTGTCCTAAACTTGGGCAATTATATCTTAAATACTCTCATCATCAATTAAATTGGAAAAACTTGGATACAACCTGTTCCTGACCCTTGCTGAGATAATTAATGAAACTGCCTTAGCTCTGGAAGCACAATAGACCAGCATCACTTCCTTGGCTCAAGTGTTGTTAGATAACTACGTAGCTGACAGCTTCATGATGACCCAACAAGAAAGGGTGTGTTTGATCATCAACATTTCATGTCGCTTTATGATCAATGAAACTAAAATAATAGGACCATCACTTAAAAGGATTAGAGAGGGGAAAGATTCCTTGGTTTTCTAAAATAGTTCCTGATGCACTATGGCACATTTTTCCTTGCCTTGACAATGATTGGGATTTAAGACTCCATTTACTTCTCTAGCCAGGGTAAATCATTCTTCTTGGGCTAATTTTATTCATGGCCTTAGCTTATTGTTGCTTCAAGTAGCTATTAACCAGTTATCATTGTTGTTGATGTATGCTGTCAAGTCGGAACTGACTCATAACTGACCCTCCAGCTGGTTTTCAGAGACTGTAAATCACACGGGAAGTGATTGCCTATCTTTCTCAAAGGAACGTTGGACTTGAATCACCTGCCTTCAGGTTATCAAGCACAACTCCTTACCACTAGGCTATCAGAACTCCCTAGTTATTGTTAGAACTCTTCACATTTTCACCAATGATGGAGTAGCCTTGTTTCAGGCCAAATCCTCTGTGTGATCTTTCAGGGCTACTACCTTCCCCTCACACCATACTTGGTATTACCCCAATCTATTGTAGTCTTAGAAAGGAGTTGAGTCAAGAACTCAACCTCCAGTCATGCTCATAGGCAGATTTATAATTCTAGCCCAAATGCTTCCATTTGGGAAGACCTCTGGTGGCTTATTGGTAAGGTTTATTGGTAATTGCACTTTCAACTCAGACGCAGGCATTTCAAATCCACAACCTCCTCCCATGCAATTTAAAACCTCTGAAAATCTGCTGGAGGGTCAGCTATGAGTCAGTTCCAGCTTGATGTCACATAATAACAACAAACCCTATTATATACCTGAGATTGAAAGAAGTGCTGCTAAGATATTTTTCAGGTGTATCCACCTAGGTGTTCTTAATGGAAGGGCCTTGAAGCTCTTCCACTCTTCCACTTTGACCTACTCTTTTTCCACCAGTGGTGTAGCCTAAAGGAGTTACTTTGCTAACCATAAGGCCACACGCATTTTTGGTAGTTTTGCTGTCTTGGCAATTTGAGGAAGGCCCTGGCTGAGGAATTGAGAAGAGGAAGAGAACCAGAAAAGAGAAGAGGTTCCTTCTGGACAGAATTTCTTTGATTTCTCTTTTCTAGTTGAAAGATTAGCTCAGAGGTAATCTGGGAGGGGAAGGCAGAGTGTGAGAATGTGAGATAAGACAGAGATTTGAATGAAAAACTAGAGTTTATTAAGACATAGTGCGTTCATGAGACTAACAGATGACCCTCCTGGAGTGGAGAGGAGTCTGTGGAGTTTGGGGGTCTCGGTCTTTATGTTGTTATTATTGTTATGTGCCATGGATTTGCTTGTGACTCATAATGACCCTATGTACAACAGATCTGAAACCTGCCAACTTTACTGCCTCTGACACAACTACCCTCATTACCCAGTCACAGAATCAATTAATATTACCAATGGTCTTCCTCTCTTTTTCTGTCCCTCCACCCTTTCAAGCATGATGTCCGTCTCCAAGGACTGCATGATGTCCGTCTCCAAGGACTGGTCCCTCCTTACAACATGCCCAAAGTATGTCAGACGAAGCCTCAGAATTCATTCCTCCAAGGAGCAGCCTGGTTTCATCCTCTCTAGAACCCCTTTGTTCATGGTATATTCAATACTCTTATCTAGCACCAGAGCTCAAAAGTATCAATTCTCTATCATCCTTAGTGATTGTCCAGCTCTCTGATGCATAGCAAACAACTGCAAATACTGTGGCCTGGATCAGGTTCACCTTAGTCTCCAGACTGATGTCATTGCTTTTCAGTACTCTGGAGAGGTCCATGACAGCCGTCTTTCCCAGTGTAATTTCTCTTTTGATTTCCTGGCTGCTGGTACGAAGAGTGTTGATTGTGGAGTCAAGCAAACTAAAGCAGTTAACAATCCCAATCTCTTCACCATCTATCATGATGCTGTCAATTGGCCTAGTGCTGAGAATCTTTATCTTTGTTTTCTTCATGTAGAGCTTCAATCCATATTGAAGGATATATATATAAAGACATGTGGTTCGAGGCCACCAGCTACAGAGAAGGATGGGTAATCTCCTCCTGTGTGATTAACTCTAAAAACCCACCGAAGGTCAGCTATGGGTTGATTCTGACTCTATGGTTATATATGTGTGTATATATATATAAATTTGCACTGTTGCTGAATAGTCATCCGTGCATAGTGGGAGATAGGTAGGAGTCTGGGTTATTAGGATGTTTTGACCTAATATAGTGTACTGGGTCCCAACATGGCCATCTCCATGGTGATTGCAAACTATCATGGTACTGGTAGGAGTGATTTTTAGTACCATAATGAAGAACATATAACTTTTCTGCCACTTGACCTGTTTTCTGTGCACATGCTACCTTGAAGATGCTCCTTGGTTACAAAGTTTATTATCTTATCAGCCTTCTCTGCTTTCAGCTTTTGCCTAATGGTCTTTCTTGATCAATGATAGGCTAGTTCTTATCATTGTTCCCTGCCTCCCCATTTTTGCGGAATGTCTGGGTTTTGTTAACCATTTCTTGCCCTATCTCTTATAAGACTATTAACAGCCTCAGCTATAGAAGGTATTGGGGTGTTTCTATTTTGTTTTGTGTGTCTGTGTGTTTTAGTCTTTCTTCAGCTCCAGGATCCATAAAATGCAGCAGGCTTTTGTTTTGGACTACATTGGCAGAGATTCCTCTATCTGTGCTAAACCACCTGATCCTCCTTGCATGGGGAAAAAACATGAATACTAGGGGAGCTCTCTCTCTCTCTGTTTTTTTGGTTTGGTTTTTTTTTTTTTTTGCCTTTTGCTTATACTTTTGCAATAACTTTCTGTTTGGTTTGTCCCAGTTACTACTATAACAACTGGCAACTCTGAAATATTAGTAAAAATAACCATCATTTGCTGAGCGGTGACCTAGTAGCAAAAAGTTGCAATGCCACCCCAAATGAATGTTGCTCAAATCCACCAGCTCTCCAGGAGAAATACTATGCATAAATGTATTTAATCTTCACATCAATACAATAAAGTAAGAATTATTACTATTCATACAAATAAGGAAACTGAAGGTTAGACTAAATAATTTGCCCACTGTCAAGAGCAAGAGTCTAACTCAGACTAATTTGACTTCAAAACTCAAATCCTTTTAATTCTTTTTCTTGACTTCCATTTGTTGAAACAATAGGAATGGCCAGTTTCTGCATTTCTGTTTTAAGTAATGGCTATGATTTACATGTTAGAAGAGGGGTTTTTTTGGTTTCTGATATCCTTGCCTTCACATTTGATCAGTTATGCATGTCCTGTTCCAGATTGTTAATTGCAATGCACATATTGTTCAATTGTTCATTAATTTTAGGTTGCTTTCTCCCAATACATTACAGTGTTCATTGTGCATCCATTCTATTCCTACTCCCTCTAGAGCCATCCTCATTTTATAACAGTGGTGTATAATAGTGGCTATGTAGCTGGATATCACCGAGTCGAAAGTGACCCATAGCTGATCCTCCAGTGGGACTTTAGAGGCATTAAATTGCATGGGAGGAAATTACCCATCCTTCTCTCGCTGAGCAGCTGGTGAATTCAAATTGTGTGCCTCTGGGATTGCAGCACAACTTCTTACCACTGTTGTTGTATGTGTGTTGTGTACCATCGAGTTGGAACTGACCCAAATCTGAACCTCTCACAGGTTTTCAGAGGCAGTTAATTGCACAGGAGGAAATTGCCCATCCTTCTCCTGTGGAGCAGCTGGGGGATTTGAACCGTGTGCCTTTGGGGTTGAAGCACAGCTTCTTGCCACTATTTAATCTTTTGAGACTGAGTTATTTCACTCAGTGTAATTGCTGAGAGTTGACAGGCAGGGACAGGAGAAATGGGATTGAGAACAGAGATTAGCAAATGGATGGGTGAGGTGAAGGGACAGGGAGAGTACAATGAACTTTCACAAGAATGTTGTACATAATGACATTATATAATTGAATTTGTTATCAAACAAAACGTATATAAGTAACTGCATGAAAACCTATTGTAAAAATTGAAAAGTAACAGAAAAAGATGACAAAATATTTTAAAAAATTTATTCCAGGGCATTCAGGCAAATATCTCAAGTAAAAAAAATAAATTAAAATGACCACTGACAACCTATTCTTATCTTCTTCAAAAAGGATTCAAGTACTATGGACACTACTAAAAAATCAGTGGAAAAAAATAGAAACACTCTTATAAAAATGGGCAAACTTCCTGAGCTTATTAATCTTGCTGCTTTTAAGAGCTGCAAATTGGTGTTTGGCAAAGTCAATTTTTGTATTCCAAATCCCTTCATTAAATACTTCAACAATAAAGCTTTGCCAAAAAGGAAAATGTTACTTTTTAAGTGGCTTCCAAGATGCAATTACTATGAACATAACAAGCTTTTTAAGAAATAACATGATGGTGCATTATATCTGTAAATAAACAAACAAAAAAATCTGGCAGCAAATTATTTAGCTTTATCTTTGTATAGTGTATGCAAACTTAATTCTTTTCACCAAGTGGCATATTGTATGTGGAATAATGCTCTCCCCCAATTGATGTCCTTTCCTGATACCTGGAACCTGTGATTCAAAAGAGATTTTACAAGTGTGGTTAAATTAAGGAATTTGGGATGGTGCATTATCCTGGATTATCTAGATGTATCAATCTAATGTTGTCAGAGAAAGGTGGCCTGGAAGAATGTTGTTGTTAGCTATTGAGTCAGTACTATCTAATGCCGACCTCTTCTGTGTGTGCAGAACTGTGCTTCATAGGGTTTTCTAAGCAGGCCTGCCTTCAAGAAATACCACTGGGCAGATTTGAGCCTTCAACATTTTGGCTAGTTGTAATCAAATGCTTAAACATTGCAGTTCCACCCATGCAGGGACTTACACAGAAAATTATTAAGATGTTGTGTCTTCGAATATAGAGAACCATGAGCTCAGGAATGCAGGAGACCTCTAGCAGCTGAAAAGGACAAGAAAGTGGATCCTTTCTGGGTGCTTTCAGAAGGAAGGGGACCTGTTGATTTTATCCCAGTGAGATTCATGTCAAGCTTCCGATCTCCAGAACAACTAGAAAATAAATCTGTATTATTTTAAGCAACTAAGTTTGTGGTTGAATAGACTACAGAAACAACATAGAGCAAATCTTTCTATCAAAGGAATAGTTTTTAAAGGGTTAGAAGTTACTTAGAATGAAAAGGAGGCCTGATGGTAAAATGGTTAACAACTCTCCTACTAACTGAAAAGTCAGAGCTTTGATACAGCAGAGAAAAGACCTGGTGATGTGCTTTTGTAAAGATTTCAGTTTAGAAAAACGTATAGGGCAGTTTTATTTTATCCTTTAGGGTTGCTGTGAATCAGAATCAACTCCAGAATGGGGAAGTTTTTGCTTTTTAAATCTCTTCATATTATGGAAAACTACTATCTTGACAAAACTAAGTTGTTGGGTTTTTTTTTTAATTTAGGTTGTTTATTTTTCATTTCAATGAACATCTACAGAGATTTTGGGATTCCATTCATTCATTGTTGCACCCTTCTCCCCG
>NW_006400195.1:43280-44724 GCF_000299155.1 Elephantulus edwardii | reverse complement strand
TTTTTTCTAAATTCTGCATCAGAAAGTTCCATCAAACTTTCTGGCTTCATGAAATCCATTGCTACTGTCTCATTTTTGGGGGGAGATATCCTGTTTTGGGCTTGCACGGTGAGTGCGGTACGCTGCTTCTTTCGAGACATTGAAGTGGAAGAGTTGTTGAAAATGAAGGTGTTAGTTGGTTCTTGGTTTGATGTCACTACTTCTCTATAAAGATGTCCAGTACCTTCCTTTTGCGTAGGGTGATGGGGCCAATGTGGTAGGGCCAAACAGCAGTTTGTAGTCTAAAGAAACTAAATCTTCAATATTGGACAACTTTTTTCAAGCACTGTTGAAATAAGCTATAAATTTGGTTTATATTTTTTGTTCTTCAGTGTGGTTTTTTGTTTCGTTTTTGTTTTTGTTGAGTTTTATTTCCCTTTTCTTTAAAGTTCATAGCTGGTGGGGGTGTGGTGCGACCCGGGTGGGGGGAGCAATGTGATACCTGAAGATTGGGGTCGTGGGTAAGAGCTGCAGTGGTGTGTCCCGATTCAAGTCCACTCCCACCGTCCACTGTGCCTGCGCATGGCCCTTGGCCAGTCCCAAAGTTCAGAGCTGGCAGGGGTGGGGGCAAGTCGGGTCAGGGTGGAGTAATGCAATACCTGAATATGGGGGTCGTGGGCCAGAGCTACAGGGGTGTGTCGCGATTCAAGTCCATTCCCACCGTCCACTGCACCTGCGCACGGCCCTTGGCCAGTCCCAAAGTTCAGCTTGGGTGGGGGGGGGACGCTGCGAGCCGGGTCGGGGGTGAGAAATGCGATACCTGAAGATGGGGATCATGGGTCAGAGCAGCAGGTGTGTGTCCCGATTCAAGTCCACTCCCACCATCCACTGCGCTTGCGCACGGCCCTTGGCCAATCCCAAAGTTCAGATTTGGCAGGGGGGGCGCGCGAGCAGGGCCGGGGGAGCAATGCGATACCTGAAAATTGGGGTTGTGGCTCAGAGCTGCAGTGGTGAGTCCTGATTCATGTCCACTCCCACCGTCCACTGCCGCTGCGCACAACCCTTGGCCAGTACCAAAGCTCAGAGCTGGGGGGGGGCGCGAATTGGGTCGGGAGTGGGGGAACAAATGCGATACTTGAAGATGGGGGTCGTGGGTCAGAGCTGCAGGGGTGTGTCCCGATTCAAGCCACTCCCACCGTCCACTGCGCCTGCCCAGGGCCCTTGGCCAGTTGCAAAGTTCAGAGCTGGGGGAGGTGCGAGGTGGGTCGGGGTGGGAAGCAATGCGATACTTGAAGATGGGGGTCATGGGTCAGAGCTGCAGGGTTGTGTCCAGATTCAAGTCCACCCCCACCATCCACTGCGCCTGCGCACAGCACTTGACCAGTCCCAAAGTTCAGAGCTGGTGGGGGGAGCATTGCGATACCTGAAGGTGGGGTTCGTGGGTCAGAGCTGCAGGGTTGTGTCC
>NW_006400195.1:42325-42974 GCF_000299155.1 Elephantulus edwardii | reverse complement strand
TACCTGAAGATGGGGGTCTTGGGCAGAGCTGCAGGGGTGTGTCCTGATTCAAGTCCACTCCCACCGTACACTGTGCCTGTTCACGCCCCTTGGCCAGTCCCAAAGTTCAGAGCTTGCAGGGGTGCGGGGAGCGAGCTGGGTCGGTGGGGGAGCAATGCGATACCTGAAGATGCGGGTCGTGGGTCAGAGCTGCAGGGGTTTGTCCCGAATCAAGTCCACTCCCACCGTCCACTGCGCCTGCGCACAGCCCTTGGCCAGTTCCAAAGTTCAGAGCTGGTGGGGGGGGTGTGTGGGCGTGACCTGGGTCCGGGGGGAGCAATGCGATACCTGAAGATGGGGCTCGTGGGTCAGAGCTGCAGGGGTGTGTCCCGATTCAAGTCCACTCCCACCTTCCATTATGCCTGCGCACGGCCCTTGGACAGTCCCAAATTTCAGAGCTGGCGGGGGGAGCAATGTGATACCTGAAGATGGGGGTCGTGGGTTTGAGCTGCAGGGGTGTGTCCCGATTCAGGTCCACTCACACCGTGCACTGCACCTGCGCACAGCCCTAGTCCAGTCCCACAGTTCAGAGCAGTCGGGGGGAGGGGGGCGCGAGCTGGGTCGGGGGGGGCACAATGCGATACCTGAAGATGGGGGTCGTGGGTCAGAG
>NW_006400195.1:39853-41903 GCF_000299155.1 Elephantulus edwardii | reverse complement strand
AGATGGGGGTCGTGGGTCAGAGCTGCAGGGGCGTGTGCCGATTCGAGAAAACTAAGTTTTATTGTTCCTCTTGGGAGTACATATGAAAGCAAATTTTTTTGTTTCAATTTTAACGATATTTTTCATGTGGTTTTATAAATTTTTATTCCAATAAATAATTTCAAGTGTTCCACATCCTTACATGTTTACAAATTTGTTCCATATCCTTGTCAATATGTGATATTCTTATCTGGGTTATTATTTTCTTTTTTTTTTTTTTAATCATGCTAGTCTTGCTGAGCCAGGTTGCAAGTGAGTGACCTAAAGGTGACTTAAGCACAAAGAAAACTTGGAGGAAGAACACAGGTATATTTTATATACAAATAAAAGGATTACTGGAGATCAGCAAAATCTTCTCTCTTGTTTCAACTTTTGCCTCTTCCTCCCTCCCCCATCTCTATCCCATTGTTTCTGTCTCTGTGTCAGTCTATTTCATTGAGGGTCTTCCTCTCTTTCGCTGGCCCCTCTACCTTTCCCAGCCTGATGTCTTTTTCTAAGGACTTGTTTCTCCTGACAACAAGTCAGTATGTGAGATAGAGTTTTACTATCCTTGTCTCCCAAAGAGTATGCTGGCTGCATTTCCTCCAAGAAAGATCTGTTTGTTCTTTTGGCAGTCCGTGAATATTAAGTAATCTTCTCCAGCACTGAACTTTGTCGGTCAGCCTTATCCATTGCCCAATTTTCAAATATATAGAAAGTACTTAAAAATACCATTGCATGGTTCAGGGCAGTTCATAGGGTCGTTAATTCGACGACATCTAACCTTCTATTCCTAAAAGATTAATTCTCTCTGAAATCTAGGTTGCTGCACATTATCTAATGCCTTCTCAGCTTTACAGCATTAATACTAAAGAAAAATTCTCTTTTCAAAACTCTAATTTGTAATCTCTTGTTTTTTTAGTGTCTTAGCTTTGGGGAAAAACCATTCCTATGCTTTATGCTCTGGATTTGGAACCTATAAATAGACATGGGACTCAGACACACACAGACTAAAGTAGCAATATAAATTTTGAACTTCTTTTGTAAAATCTATTTTTTATTGCGTTTCATACAATTATTCCTATGTTGTTGCTGTTGTTAAGTGCCATTGAGTTCTAGACAACTCATAGCGACCTTATGAATGAAAGACCTGAACACTTGTATAACTTTCATCGTTTCTCCAAGTTCATAGGGTTTCCAGAGGCAAGCTATTTCAGAAGTGGATACCACCTCTGCTTCCAAGCTTGTTTTGATCAAGGAGTTCCACCAAACACTGTCCACTAAGGGTAACCATTATTACATTTGACACATCAGTGTCACAGTGTTCAGCATCACAGCAACCATAAATTACCTCTGGACAGCATGTATTATGGTTTATAAAATTAATCATCATTGGTCTATGCCCATCATTACCCTGTCTTTTCAGGTTCCCAGTAGATGTTTCTCATTTCCTTCACCCCCTCCCTCCACCCACCAAATTGTACAAATGCTGTGATTTCACCCCTACCCATCTGTTCCTACTCCTTCCCCTCTTGAGTCCCCAGAAATGTTTTACTAGTTATCCTTCTATTTTTACAATAATGGTCTTATGCAGCATTTGTTTTTATAGGACTGAGTTCACTCAGCATGATGCTCTCCAGCCTCAGCAAGTTATACAGTATTTTTTGAAATTGGTTCTCCTGAGTGCTGCATAGTATTTCTTTGTGTAAATGTACTACAATTTCTCAATTCATTCAGATGTGTTTGGACATTTGGGATGTTTTCATGTCCTTGTGATGATCAATAATGCTGCTATGAACATTGGTGTACGAAACTCTGGGTCTCAGTTCTAATTTCCATGGGGTATAAGGCATCGGGGAGATGAGATGGACTGGCATGGGGCATTTTGAGTCAAATGACCATATGATATATTACTCTGGAGATGAAAAGACAAGGAAAAATGGGGTTGTCTTCATAGTAAAAAAAGTTATTTCTAGATCCATCTTGAAGTACAACATCGTGAGTGACAGGGTTATATCCATACGCTTACAAG
>NW_006400195.1:34083-37112 GCF_000299155.1 Elephantulus edwardii | reverse complement strand
GATTGATTCGGTGACTGGGATAATCGGGATGGGTGTGTCAGAGGCAGTGCGGTTGGCGCAGGATAGATCAGGGTTTACGGCTGTTGTGCATAGGGTCGCTATGAGTCGCAAACGACTCGACGGCACATAACAACAACAACAACATATTCCTAGTAGTGCAATAGCTGGGTCATATGATATTTCTTTGTTCAACTTTTTGAGGAAACATAAAACTGCCTTCCAGAGTGGTTGTACCATTTTACAATCCCACCAAGATTATATGAAAGTTCCAATCTCTCCATTTCCTCTCCAACATATTTATTGCTTGCTGCCCTGCTATATGTTGCCACTGCTACTGGGGTGAGATGGTATCTCATTGTGGTTTTGATTTGCATCCCTCTTATTGCCAGTGATTTTGAGCATTTCTTCATCTGGCTGTTGGCCACGTAAAAAGTCTTTCCATTTCTTTTGCCCATTTTGTAATTGGGTTTTCAGTCTTTTTCTTCTGGAGGCCTGGGAGTATTCTGTAAACTTTTGTTATGAGACCGTTATCTGAGCTGGTATTGCAAAATGTCTTTTCCCACTCTGTAAGTTTTCCTTTCCTTTCCTTTCCTTTGGGAAAAGTTTTTTTATGAGCACAGAGATTTAATCTTTATATTTTATCCACTCCACAGTGTGCATTTCTGGCTGTCTTTTTCAGTGTCTTTATACCTTACACTAAACTTCTAATCTTGATCCCAGAGTGTCTCTTATGAACTTTATGGTTTTGGGTTTTACTCTAAGGTATCTGACCCACCTTGAGTTGAATTTTGTGTATGATGTAAAATGTGGATCCTGTTTCAGCTTTCTGCAAGTAGCAGTCCAGTTTTGCCAGCACCACTTGTTGAAGATGTTGTCCTTTCCCTATTTGATAAGTTTTATTTCCTTCTTGAATATCAGTTGACCAAATATGGCTGGGTCCATTTCTGAGTTCTTTTTTAAATTATTATTATTTTGTGTGAGTGTACCATCAAATCAGATCTGACTGGTACAGGAGGAGACTGCCCCTCCTTCCCCGGCAGAGCATCTGGTGGATTTGAACCGTGCACCTCTGGGATTGTAGTTGCAGCTCCTTGCCACTAGGCCACCAGAGCTCCCCCATTTCTGGGTTCTTGATTCTGTTCCACTGTTCTGTGTGCTGTCATTGTTACAGTACCATGCTGTTTTGGTTACTACCACTATGTAGTAGGTTTTGAGGTCAGGGAGTGCTATGGCTCCCATTTCATTTTCTGTTTTTCAGAAGTACTTTCTTCATTTGGAGTCTCTTTTACTTTCTAAATAAACTTGACAATTTCCCTTTTATACTTCTTGAAAAATTAATTTGATATCTGTATTAGGATTGTGTGGAACATGTAGATTGCTTTTGGTAGGATTGTAATTTTCATAATTTTGATTCTTCCTATCCATAAAAAGGGAACATTTTCCCATTTATTTAGGTATGTTGTTGTACCTTGCAGGAATTTTCTGTAGTTTTCTCTGTATAGATCTTTTATGTCTCTACAAGGAGGCTGTTGTGTGAACAGAGCAGGGGAACACTGCCTGGTCTGAAATTGGGAAGTGTTAGAGTTGTATTCTCTCTCTTTCCATACCTATTCAATTTGTATGCTGAACAAATAATCTGAGAACCTGGACTCTATGAGGAGGAGAGTGGCATTAGGATTGGAGGGAGACTCATTAATAACCTGCGTTATGAAGATGACACAATGTTGCTTCCTGAAAATGAGGAGGACTTGAAGCAGGAGATCAAGGAATACAGCCTTCAGTATAGATTGCATCTCAATGTCAGGAAAACAAAGAGTCTTACCACTGGACTGGTAGGCAGCGTAATGATGGATGGAGAGGAGATTGAAACTGTCAGCAGATTCATCTTGCTTGGATCCACAATTAACACCTTTGGTACCAGTAGTCAGGAAGTCAGTAGACACATTGCACTGGGAAAATCTTCAGTTAGGGACCTTTCCAAATTATTGAGTAGTGATGTCAGTTTGATTCCGGCCACAGTCTTTCCTATTATTAGGTATGCATCCAAGAGCTGGACAATGAATAAGGATGACAGAAAAAAGAATTGATGCCTTAGATCTGTGGTGTTGAAGAGCACTGAACATTCCATGGATGGCCAAGAGAACAAACATATGTGTCTTGAAGAGGGTGCAGCTGGAGTGCTCTTTGGAGACAAGAATGATAAGGCTTCACCTCACACACTTTAGACATGTTGCTAGGAGGTGCTATTCCTTGGAGAAGGAAAAGAAGACCCTCAACCAAGTGAACTGATATGGTGACTGCTGCAATGGGCTTTTGTGTGTCAGGAAGCGTGAGTATGGCTCAGGATAGAACAGGGTTCAGATCTTTTGTTCATAGGGTTGCTATGAGTCATACTCTGTTTGAAGCACCTAACAACAACATTGTAATGGTATTGCTCTCTTAGTTTCCTTCTCTGAGTTCTTTTTGTTGTAGAGGAATCCCACTGACTTTTGGATATTGAACTTATTGTGATATTGAACTTATTGTATCCTACCACTCTACTAAATTGATCTTCTTGCTCTAACAGTTTTTTGTTGAGTCTTCGGGGTTTTCTGTGTACACTATCATATCATATCATATCATATCATATCATATATCATATCATATCGTATCATATGCATATAGCGATAGTTTAACCATTTCTTTGCCAATATGGATGCCTTTTATTTCTTTTTCTTGTCATATTGCCCTAGCAAGTACTTCCAATATAATATTGACAGAAGTGGTGACAGTGGGGATCCTTGTGTGGTCCATGTTCACAAGGAAAATGTTTTTAGCTTTTCTCCATTGAGAATTATATTGGTTTTACATATATACTTTTCACTATTTTGAGGAAGTGTCCTTCTATTCCTATTTTGCTGAATGTCTTATCTTCATCAATTGCTAGGAGCATATGGTTCTTGTTATTTGCTTTGTTAATGTGGTGAATTATGTTGATTGTTTTTCTTATGTTGAACCATCTTTGCATACCTGTTTTTGAATCCCAATTG